>NC_025993.2:122133194-122246546 GCF_000442705.2 Elaeis guineensis
CTTTCCATCGACTTGTTTGCACTGGAAATAGGCGATCAACGAGAAGATACTGTCTATGGACTTCCACAGAGCGGAGATCAAGACAGTGGATTCCCAAGATTCGCTCGACGGTGGGGTGCTCGTCCTCGTGACGGGATACCTCACTGGGAAGGACAATGTTAAGAGGGATTTCACCCAGTCTTTCTTCCTGGCTCCCCAGGACAAAGGCTTCTTCGTTCTGAATGATATATTCAGGTATGTTGGAGAGGCCGAGCACCAACATGGAAGCCAGGATTTGGAGAACGGCGCCGGTGCCCCTCTTTCGCTGGATCAGGGTATGTTTCAAGAGGACCCGGGGGTTGATTTATTTTATTTTTATGGCTTTTTCATAAACATATTTGGGAAATGTTGTTCGATTTGTTGGTTGCTTATACTGTCTGCTTTCAGATTCCCCTCCACAACAGGAGCAACATGTTTCAGAGCCAAACTCATCTCTGCCGGAAGAAGAAGAGGAAGCCAGTGTGGAGGAAGTGTCCAACCCTTCGGACAATGGGGAGGGTTCAGTCGTGGAGGAGGAGGAACCTGTTGGTGAGGTGATTGATGAAGCACCAAACAGTTTGCAGGCAGTGATCTCTGATGCAGCTGCTGCTACTGTTCAAGAAGAGGCACCGAAAAAATCATATGCTTCAATTGTAGGTGTTTGGTTTGAAAGATACTCCGACTTCTATTCATTCTGTACTACTTTTGAGAAATCATCCTGGGTCAAGGCACGTGTAATAAACTGTTAGATGGGCATTGAGTAACAGAATAACTATATATGTGAGATTAGTGGGTCACTTTTAAGCTTAACCAACATTTTATGTACTCCATATTTCTAAATTGTAGATCTTGAGTCATGATTCCACTCATTAATCTTGTTCAGAAAGATAAATTTCATTCAGTTACTATGCATATGCATTTATTTACTGAAGGACACAACTCTATGCTTGTCACCATCTTACCAAATAAATTGTTGTAAGGAAACAAGTTTATCTCCATTAAAAACAGCAGGCAGTAGGGATATAAAACCTGGTTTGTTTCTCTATGGCTGTGTTTGGTTGCAGAATAAGTTTGCTGGAATAAATGGGTTTATTTACTTCTAAACCACTTTATTTTGGAATAAATTAATCCACCCTATGTGGGTAATAATTCACTTTCGATTAGGTGGAAAAAGTAGCTCTACCAACTTTCTAAATTCCACTATGCCCTTGGAGTAAATTAGTTAGTTGTCTAGTGTTTGACAGGTTAAATTGGAATAAGTGGAGTAAAGGGGTCTTTATTCAGTTACCTGCAACTAAATGCAGCTATGTAGATAAACCATGTAAGTAGCAATTTTTCTTTAGCATTTTCGATTGAAATAAATTCACTGGGAGAACATGCATTTTCTTTCCATTTTAGAGTATTGTTAACTGGAAGGTATTATTTAGTTTTTACTTATTACAAGGAGAACTTGGATGCAGTTGAGTCTTATTGTAATGAGGATATGTCATATGGGTAATGAGTTGAGAATGCATATTCTGTTTTACATGTACTGCTCTTTTTGTCTGTAGAATGATGCATACTTTTATTAGAAGACTTGTCCCACATTATAATTTAGTTCATGCGCTACATGGATTAGATGTGTTTACTTCAAGTTAGTCTGCTAATTGCTTAAAAAGTTAATGTTCTTATCTATTGAAATATATTTAGGTGAAAGTCATGAAAGAAAATGCTGCTCCATTATCAGTTCCAACATCTGCTTCTGCTAGGCCGCCGCCTGCTAAACCAGAACGTCAGGCAGCCCCTGCTCCTACGGCAACAATAGCACCTGATACTCCTGCTGCTAGTTCTAGTGCGGTTGAAAGCAGCAATGCACAAGAGGCAGAAGGTTATAACTGTCCATATCAACTTCATAGATGCTCCATTAGAATACAATACCACAATCTATTTTCTTTTCTTTCCTTTTCAGCTGATGGCCATTCAATATACATAAAAAGTTTGCCGTTGAATGCTACACCCGATCAGCTTGAAGAGGAGTTCAAGAGGTTTGGTCGTATTAAACCTGGTGGCATACAAGTTAGAAGCCATAAGGTTCTCTTCCTTTACTCTTCTGCTTACTTGCATTTTAATGCTTTTCCAATCTTCATATTCTATGGTCTAAGAAATTTTCTTCATACGGAATGTAGCTTCAAGGGTTTTGTTTTGGTTTCGTGGAGTTTGAGGAGGCTAGTGCGGTCCAAAGCGCAATAGAGGTAAATCATGATGTGCTATTAATGATTTAGGCTCTAGTTATACACTTGCATTTTGCTTGGAAAATAAATGGTTGACCTTATAGAAACATAGCTAATATCTTGTCATTCCCTTATTTGACATTTTTATTATTTTTTGGTTGCATGAGAAATTATTTAAGTTAAGCTCATTTCATATGATTTCTCTTTTATACATTCTTTATGTGCTTGTGAGCTTTAATAGCTCTGGATCCTAGTAAATAGACATTTTGCATTGTTGGAGGTGTATTTCTAGAACTTCAGACGATGTGCTATTGCTTTTTATAGTCGCAATGTTGTTTACAGTTCTCAATCCAAATTCTACTTTCCTCTTGTATTGTTTGGCTCGTTAAGACTGCTAACATGATATTCAATCTCGATATCGTGTATTTTCAATTCAGAAATTTTCGTTGTGCAGTATTTTTTGCTAAATTGTTTATTCCTCTCTTATTTGTTGCATATATTGTCAGCTCTTTTCCCTTTTATGCTTGTTGGACTAACTCTATAGAACTTCTCTTAGTAATGTCTTTAATTGTAGGTCTCCAAGTTTGTATATGCTTTATCATGAATTTGGCTTGTTTTCTACTTAATTGATTCATTTTGTAATAGGACTAAACTCTTCTACAATGAAGTAAATCAAAATCAAGCTCTTGCAAATAGTATGGTTGTGGTAATTTTTTATTTGCCAGATGATCCTAGATGTACTTTTTATGCTTTTCTCTGCCATGGAATTTGGACAAGTGAACCACTGTTGGATTAAAAGAGGATCTTTCCATCAGTTTGATTGGCTTCTAGTGGTACTCATATTGGCATGGATTGTGGAAGGAATAAACTCTTGTGTTGTATGTGAATGGGTATGATCAGCGTGTCTACATAAACTAAGGTTCGTCGAACTGCCTCGAACAGTATCAGCAGCCTACTAGTGCGGTTTGGGTGTTCGATTTAGAACATCGGCGAAAACGGAATGAGGGAGAAGGAAAGAGAGGACGAGAGCGAGGGAGGGGAGGGAAAGGCCGATGGTGGCCCGTCGAGCCCGCCGGAGGGTTGTCAAGGCCTTTAGAGCTTCACCTTCCTTTAAGAGAGGAGATCAGAGATAAAGAGATAGAGAGAGAGGGGGAGAGAGATATGGAGGGAGAAGGCGGCGGGAGGCCATTGGATGGCTGAAATCCACCCCCATGATGTCCATAGGGTTGAAATAGGGGCGACTTGTCCTTGTTCATTTATGCCGAGGGGTTGATTTTGGTTGTTCGGCAGCCTCCCGTCACCTTCCCCTCCTCTATTTCTTTCCCTCCCTCTCTTTTTCTCTCTATCTCTCTCTAATCTCTATTCTCCTCTCTTGGAGGAGGGTGGAACCCCGGAAGCATTGGCGGCCCCCTAAGGACCTCCACGGCCCTTTGGTGGCCATCGCCGGCCTTCCTTTGCTTTCCTCCCTCCCTCCCTTCCGTCCTCTCTCTCTTTTCCTCTCCAGTTCTTCCTCTCCTCCACTTTTGTTTCCGTGTTGGTTCAGGCCTAGTCGGGGAACCTTGACATGAACCATTTAAATTCTCTCATGTTAGTGGTGGGATTATTTTCTAGTGTACCTAGTAGTTACATCTTATTAAAAAGCTACTATGTTGTTATAATTCCTCCAGTCATGCTCTATTTGGTGTATATAAATTGTTATAATTTAATTTCTGATAAAAAAGTAAGTATTAGGAAACAATGGAAGTGAGGTTCCATAGTAAGCATGACACCTTAAGTAAAATATTTGGCACGTGTTGCATGTTTTGGATATGAAAGAGTTTAATACATGTAAAGCAGCTGGTGGTTGCTGCATGGAAATCCAGAAAAAAAAAAATGAGGAGATTAGAGGTTAAAGTATTGGTTCATATTGTTACTTCTACTACATAAATTATGTGCAAGAACCACATTAATGCAGTAAATGGCCGTTAATATTTTGAATCGCAAAGACTGTTAGATCTTGACAGGCATTGTCCTTTTCACAATCATATTAGATTGTATTCTACGATACATGGAAGTCTAGTGCAACAAGTTGCTACTTATTTATATGGATTGGAAAACATCTGTATTTGTGTTGTTTTGAGTGGCCACTTTGCTCCAAATTCCATGTTTGTTCTTTAGATTCATGAAACAAACAGATAGACTGAATTAGAGGAAGGGCAAACCTCAATGTGGCTGTCGATTGGGGCGCCTTTGAATGTATTATAAGAATCATAGCATCTTCAGATATTTTAGCTCTTTGAAATTATGTTGATTTTAGCAACTTGGTGTTGGTGCAATGAAATTTCGCAAAAACCCCTTGAATATGATGTTATAATTTTATCTTTTGATTAGAATTTTTGATGGTATTTGGATTTTATATTTTGAGTGGAATTTTTCTAAGTAAATGATTTTGCCTTCTTTGATGGCTTTCAACTTCACATAACCATGTTTTTCCTTTTAACAAGCAAATACCTAGTAACCATTAAAATTTTTTGAATTTTAATTAGCAAAAGGGATAAGATTTTGATTTTGAAATTTAAGATGTCCAGAATAGCCTTGATAAATTGAGGTGCTAACACTTAGTACAAGTCCTTTCTGTTTTTTCATCAGAACAGCACATGATATCTACATTTTTTTTGATTTAAATTATTTAAAATTTTTCAACAGTCATAGATCTATTATTTATTTCATGTGCTTGGTGATGTTAGCTTAAATCAAAATAAGATTCAGGTTAAGAATTGGGTTTATTTCAAATCTCATCTCAACTCTAAAGGAAGCTAAAAATTGACCTGTATGCATATGGTTGCATTTGATGTTGATATGTTCAAACTTACAAAGTGATGATATTTTTTTTCCCCAAAATTTTTCGAAAGGGCAGCAAAGTGCACAAGGCTCTCGCCATTGTGAGGTTTGGGGAAGGGTTAGATGTATGCAGCCATACACCCTGCATGTGGAGAGGTTGTACCTGTGTTTCTATTCCAAAAGTATTTAGCATAAATATTTCTTTATAACAGAGTATGATTCTTTCTAATTGCTTGTTTTTAAGCAACCAGATGATCTGATACAGATTTAACATATTGCATAGGTACACGAGATCGGTGAGTAAAAATTCAGTTCTTATTTATTAATGACCTCACGGTTTATAAGAAATAAGTTACATATGTAAACATATATTTATATTCATAAGTAGATATATAGACATATATGTACATATTTATATATGTGTGTTATATAAGAAATAAGTTATATATGTAAACAGATATTTCTATGTTTACATTCATATGTAGATATATAGACATATGTATACATATTTATATATGTTTAGTTATAACACACACAGGGTGTTTTTGGAGGAGGGGGGGGGGGGGGGAGATTTCACACCCACTATTAGTTTTAGTGATTGGAATTGCAACATAAATACGTAGTTGTCGGATGGGATCTACAAGGTCTAAAATGTCTATAAACAAAAAATTATTTATTTTGAGTTTCTCTTGCATATGCAACAAGGCATCCCAAATTTATAGATGCTAGTATATGTATACATGCAAATGCAGGTAGAACCCATCAACACTAAAAAGAAAATTTTGTTTTTTTTTTTGCTTCAATTTTAGTATTATTCTATGTTTTGCAAGTCAAAAAGTGATAGTAGTTATGATCTATTTGGGATACTAGTTGTAACAAAGAAAAAGGAGAGGTTGCAACCTGTAGAAGAGTTTTAGATTCCCAAGTGATATAAACGTAAGCTGATAAAGGGAAAACTGGAGTCCTCTAAGCATGTAATTTAAATTCTTTGGTTATGTTATATTACTATTTCAGTTACCTTACAAATGAGTGTGTTAGGTACCAATAACCATCAAAATAAATTATTAGAGAAAGTGGAGTTGGAGATGAAATAGACTTTGGATGCTGCTAACATATCCTATGTTGGGTTAGCCATGTTGGATTGCAGCAAAGCTTGAAGGAAAATAAAGATTAATTGAAAGAAGTTGTAAGTGTCACATACTCAATGAATGTTTGGAGTCACACCTTTAAGATGCCCTCCATCTTTTGCTGAAGGACGGCTAAGCTCCTCTAGGTGGCTACTATCGTGAACTTCCTAGGTTAGCTTTACATAGTTTGAAAGGTCATTATGATCCCCTTGCTTGTGCAACAAGCATTTCTAATACTTTGTGGAAGAGGCCCTTTCTTAAATGATCTAGGCTAGAAGTCATAATTTGCCTCAAATACTGCCTCCTAAATCTTTCAACAAAACTATTGATTTCTAATTTATTTTTTTTATGGTATTTGCTGCATTGATTTTGCATTAGTGTTTGTATTGCTCAATAGTGATGCATGAATGCTTAAACTTTTAACTAATAACTTTAGATTCATCAAACAAAATTTACATCTCAATTTGCCAGCCCGAGGTTCACCTATAACCAAGGTTTCCTGAACCAGTACAAGGTGCCTTATTGGTTAGGAACTAGGTTGGTACTACGGTACTGTATTGACATAGTATGCAGAAGCATACTGTTGCAGTATTGATTTAGAGTTTTAACCCTTTTTTTGTTTTCTCAGTTTATTTTAGGTTTTAAAGCTTTTTTAAGGTCTGGATGCTTAGAGGTTGGGTTTTTTTATTTGTGATATGTTTCAAAAACTGTTCTTCTATGGTGGTCTTGAGATATCGTAGGCCATGTGCTTTGTACAAAATTAATAAATTAGAATATATAATTTGATAAATTATAGCTGGAAAAGGTATATTTTGAATAAATTTAAATTACATAATACATATGCGCAATCCCTCATGAAGTTTCTATGTGGCTCTTATATAATGAGATCTCATTCATAATTTGGTTCTGTGACTTGACTCTAGCCTAGATATTGTGCCCATCCTTGCATCTAGTAATACCTCTGGCCTGGATAGCCAGCTTAATACCAATCCTCTATCTGATATTGAGCTTGCCATCCAGTCCTAAGAAAGACCAAGGTAGCAAACTATGACTTATAGTCTGGCTGAGGCTATGGAGGGGGGTAGCCACTCGAATATGAAGGCTCAGATGAAGGGTATCCATATGCAAAAAAAGGATCTTGGGTGTACGATGATGATCTGGAGTATGCATCAAATACTGGGATGTTCATGGTTCCTACTCTGCATGTCACATCATCAGCCATATCATTGCCATGTCTTTAACTACCTCAAGGGCCTCTTCTCTTATATGCTATCCTATCTTCTTGGTATATCATGTGCTGTGGTCCGTATCCTGTGTAGTGAGACACCTTGGTGAATAGGTTTTCCCCATATTTTGCAAGTCATGCATGGCTCTACCACATCCGTTACTATGGCTACCAACCAACTGTGCGAGGGCTCAGTAGGCTCAGAATTTGATTTGATTGAACTAGCATCTCATTAGTCTTCTTTAACAAATCTGCAATTGCCTTTCCCTTCTTGGGTTTGAGTGGATATCCAAGGAATTGCCTTCTTTCCCTTGTTGGTGGCCCAACCCGACTGACTCTGTTGGGTGGCTCAATTGGGCCCACCTCCCTGACTGGCCATACTCCCCTTCCCTGACTGGCTTGTGTACTATGGTAATCTCTCCTTAGAATCTCCTTGTCATTATCTTTGACTCGAGGTCTCGGACATACAGTCATGCGATGATCTTAACTGGCTTCCCTTTGACCTGTCCCTCTTGATCTTTGTGGTTGCTGCTATTGCTGGGCGTCAAATGGATGGGAGCGGCATGTTTCACTCTATCCGCTGCTCTACATTCATCCCAGCTTGTTTTGCTACGATATTGGATGGTTTAGGAGATGATCCTGACTCAAGCTTTGGCTAGCATTGTTGGCCCTCAAGCCAACCAATCATGGGAATCTCTTTATCCTATACAAAGTTATTGTACAATGGGTAATCGTATTTTAGTTTCATCTCTATTATGCACTTCAATTTGAGCCATAGATTGTGGTGTACACATACCAAGTCATTCAATTTCCTTTGGTTTAGGTGCTTCCTTTGCCTATTGTTTGTTAATGTGAAAGTTGACCAATTGTCCTTGTACTTGTTGGAGGCCATTTGTAAGCGGATCCACGTTGCTATCCTGTTGAGGTGTTTGGATGTCCCACCAAAAGGGAGCCACCACTCAGTTGCAAATGCAATCACAAATATCTAGTTAAATTAGACTCATTGTTGAAGAATACTTGGATTCATATGTAGTTCGCTTGCCATAGCTGCCTTCTCAGCAAAACTGTGGGAGCCCTCCCTAAATACTTTAATTTGTTAAACACACTATTTATGGCATTATTGTGCATGTTTGTCAAGATATAGTATTATTCCCTACTGTGGTATTCCATTAAATTCAACTTACCTCATCTTTGCATCGGGCAACAATGGTGGGATCAGGATCCATCTTATGAATCACATTTCAAGGGCGGTTAAAAGTTCCTTATCCAGTCCTATTCCTGGGACTATATTGAAATGTTGGATTTAGATGGTAAGCTACCAAGACATGTATTTGATTTAATTAGCAAACCAAAAAAATTAATGATGGTACTTATGATTATAATAACACAGAGGTAGACAAGGTTTGTATGTGGATTACTTGCTAGATGCAACACCTTCCCTAGCTGGGTATTCCACTTCTCTTCAGTGGTACTGATATAATCATCAACAATGGCTTGAATTGGTCTCCCTGATCTCGGTCTTGGTCATCATCATCATATGGTAAAGGAAGGAAATCTGGGGTTAGCTCTTGCTGTTGATTGCCCTTAGCATTTGATATGGTGGTGTAAATGTTGTAAGTAGTTCCTTGGTCTGTTTTTAGAATTGATTGCTAATCATTAACACCTCCACATATTTCACCTCTATGCCATGACAGATATATATGTTGTCTTGCTACTCCGTACTCATGAGCATAGATCACAGCCCTGCCTACTTTTCAATGCGGCTACTGAGTGTAATGTAGTGTGTGATGAAGTAGGTGACTGCTGACCACAAGATCTCCCCCAGTGTGCTTTCTCATTAAAGCTAACACCATATATGGTTGTCTATGAATTTTGTGATGGTTTGGGCTATCTCCACCACCTACCTTGCAGATTTTGCTTGTCCATTAGAATTAGGTCAGTGCGGTGGGAGATGCATGAGTTCTAGAAAATGTGTCGTCTCCCGATTATCAGAATATATTTGCAATCTTGTATTGCGATTAGTTATGTAACCACTTTCACAGCATGCTCCTCCCCTACCTGATCAGCAACCTCTCTCCATGTGGTATTTTTTCTATGCTTTCGTAAATTTTGTCACATGGCAGATGACATGTTTCCAATGGTAATTTAATTATGAAACAAGAATGGATGGAGCCCTAGTTGTCAATTACACTATAGCTTAGCAACCATCCAACTCCATGCCACCTTAATCCTCCCTCCTTCCTTCTCAGCCATATCCTTCCCAAAGGGAAAGTAGAAACTTATCAGATTGATGACTGCTTCTTGATTGCATTAGTGACACTTGGGGGGTTCATGTTTTACTACCAAGGCCTCTACCTCCCTCTCCTCCATTCTCCTCTTAGCCTTCTGCTATTCTCAATGTAATCATGGTAATTGAGCTTGAGCTAACCTCTATTTGCAGTGTCTATAACTGGCTATGTTAATCAAACTACTCGATTCCTTTGGAGCGACTATTAACCGAGCAAGGGATGAGATCGTTCTTGACTCACTTTCTTCGGTTCGATAACCATCACTAGTTGCAGTTGGGGGTAAGGGGATTGACCCATTGATGGGAACAACAGAGGAAGGAATAGGTGAGCTTGCAGAAATCGAGGTGCCATGATCAGATGAGAGAGAGATGAGTTTTCGTCAGTCTTAACCGCTGTCCACTCTTTTTTTTTACAGGACTAACAGAGGAATACACCTGATAGCCTACACCTCGCAGACGATAAGAGTTCTATAATGAAACTCCTAAAGTTGCAAATATAATGGGCGGCGTAGTGTCCCCTAAAAGCATAACTGGCAGGTTTTGTTCTATCTGCCCATCTGAGTCATCCTATACTCAAGATTAAGAGAGTCTATCATAGTTGCTTAGAGTGACACAAGTGTAGTTGCTTGACTCAACCTTGTTCAATTTTGATGGAGCTCTAGCTGGCCTAGCTCAGCATGCTTTGGGAAAAATGGGATGAATGGACCAGTATTTGGTAAGGAAACTTGTTTTAAGCATTTGTTGAGTTTTTTGGGTCTAATCTCAATTGGTAAAAAGCCTTTTCAGAGTTAGCTATAATGTTGAAGCTCCTCCTTTTTGTGGGTTGGAGGATTAGATGGTGGAGCACATTTTGTTTCACTATCCGAGAGCTGTGCAGGTCTAGTGATGGACTAGTTTCTTCCTAGCGATTGTTCACTCAATGTTGCTTCATTAATTCTTAGAGGCGTCGCGGCGGAGCATGGGGGCAGAGAGCTCCAAGTTATTGGGTATTAGGGCTGCTTATATTGCTTATCACATTTGGTTGGCTCAGAGTAGTGATGTCTTTGAGACGAGGTGGCTGCAGGTGAAGTTCATTTTGGAGAGAGCTTTGAATTTAGGCTGCTGAGATCATTCATTCGTCATCTACTATCTTGACCTTGATGACTTGTGAGTTTGGGACATCTGGGATTTCATATTTGCTCATGCAGCGATTCGATGGATTTTTATCACTTGGGAGTCCTTACCCTCGAGCTTTCTCGAGCTTAATTTTGATGGCAGTGTGATTGGCAGCAGTGGTGGAGCTGGATTTGTCATCTGAAGTTCGAATTCTAGGTTTATAGTGGCAGACGGGAGTCATCTATCTGATATTACTGTCCTGAGGATTGAGTTACGGGCTGTTGACATTAGGCATGCGAGGCTATCTCTGGGGGCTAATCATCGAGGGGGATTCAATCACTATTGTGGGGTGGGTGCGGAAGCAGTTGAGGACAACTGCCATGTATCTACTCTTGTATGACATTTGGAGACTGGTGGATGAGTATGCCTCCATGGGCACCATGCATGTCTATCGCGAGATGAACAGCATTGTGGATTGAGTCATCAGTTCTGTAGCTAAGCATTTAGGAGGTGTTTTGTGGATTGATGTAGCGATTATGCTTGGGTCATTTCATGATATCTTTTTTCTAACTCTTTTGGTTGTATTCGTACTAGACTTGTAGGAGTGTTCCGCTTTATCAAAAAGAAAAAGCCCTCTTTCTTACCATAAGAGAGGCAAAGGGGGTTATTGTGGTGTGCACCTTAATATGAGGGCACAAAAGTCTTTTTATAGTCTTAGGTGATCGTATTGAAGAAGGAAAGAGATTATTTTATTTAAATGAAATGGGAATTGGATGTGGTTTAAAATATTTTTTGGATTAAATTCTATAGTTAGCCATCAAGTCATGGGCCACCCATTTGTGGGTGTGTAACTAGAGCCTTGTTTGTCCTTGAGAAGAAAGTGTGTGCATCATATTTCTGGTAGAGCATTCTTCCACTCAATATCAAAAAGAAAAAAGCACTAAACTTCTTGCTAATTTTTTTATTATTATTTGAGACAGGAACAGGAGTCTATATGGTTTAGACACTTTTTTAATGATCTCTTCCATCTTTTTGTACCAAAAAAAAAAATATTCCACCTTCGACCTATCGTATGACCAAGAGTCCATAAATACATGTCTATATAGATATGTAGATACACACACATATATATACTCATATATATACATATGCATGTACATATATATGCACATATATACCTATGGATATACACACACATACACACGCACACACACACGCATACACGCGCACACACACATATACATATATATCTGTATATATGTATGTGTATATATCTATATATTATATATATTATATATTCGTATGTATATGTATATATGTATACAAACACATATATATGCATGTACATATGCATATAAATATACTATATGCATATACACATGCATGAATACACATATATCCATGTATATATCGATGCGTGTGTGTGTATATATCATGGTACATGGAATCGAACCAAATTGCCTGGTTCACCTTGTATTGAGTCGTGCCAATAAGGAGTCGGGTCAGTTTGGCCCTTTTTTTAGAAAACCCTCTCAAACTGCTTCGAAACGGCTTGAATCGAGTGGTTCAGAGCGGTACCAGGATGAACTGTTTGTTCCTTCGGTCTTAGAGGATCTATATATGGGCTTCTAGTTTGGGTGTAGATTCTATAGGACAGGATATTTATGGTGAGCTTTTTGATAGCAACAAGGAGGAACTGTAGAAATGGATTGCATTCTATCAGAGCAAGTGGTCCACATATGGACTGATGGTAATGTGTGATGGTCAGATTGATCCTATTAGATAGAGCATCATCAATTTCTTGACATAGTATAATGGAAAATATTTTTTCAGAAGTCAGTTGATGCTTTGAATTGAGTGTATGATGTCATGTACATCATCAGATTGATGGAGGTGATTGATCAGATAGGAAAACAAAATATCTTGTAGGTTATCACTGATGGTGGGTCACAGTATAAGATTGCGAGGGAGATCATAATAGAGTGGCGACCATATATTTTTTGGACCATGTGTGCTGCATATTATATTATTCTCATGTTGATGGATCTTGGAGGCTTTGTAGGTTGCAACAGGTAGTGGAGTCAGCATAGGCTATCATTGGATTCATTGATAACCACATGGGTTTTGACAATGATATGGAGATACACGAGAGGAGAGATCTTGAGACCAAATGTCACATATTTTAATACGAATTATATAGCACTTGATAGTCTTTTGGATAAATGGGTCTGCGTCAGATGTTTGTTAGTGCCGAATGGCAGGAGAGCAGATATATAAGGATGGCACTAATGGGGGTGTTGTCGAGAACTTAATAATGACATGCATTCTGCCAGTGGATTGAGAAAAATGATGAAGGCTATTAAGCCTTTATATGAGTTGCTTTGAGCCGTGGACGGTGAGAGATAAACCCACATGGGCTTCTTCTGTCACATGATAGAGAGGGTAAAGCATCAAATCAGGGAAGAAGATCCAAAACATATCCAAGAGTATATTAGTATCATTGAGTGATGGTGGGATTATTAGTGGGTGTGGACTTGCATCTAGCAGGTTGGCGAGAAATCAAGAATGCTTTAAAATTTAATTGCTTTTGTACTTGTGCAACTTTATTTTAAGAATTATGAAATTTATTTGCAGTTTACTATCAAAATCTAAGATTCCAATACACTATACCTGGAGGAGATATAGACGAGTAGCTTCTGACTACCCCAGGTAATGTGATATATAAGATCGAGCTCGATCCAAAAATCATAGTTATATATCTAGAAGAGATAAGTGGCATGTTTTTGTTAACTTTTATTTTCAACCAGTAATATATTATAATAAGTATATTTTTCATAGAAATGTCTAGGGAGGCATCAGAAGCTCTAGTGTGAAATCAACTATTGTAAGCAAAGGAAAGATTTATCCAGATAGATTAGATATCAATGATGGCAACTCTTACTTGATGTTACGTAGTTACTAATATGATATAATCTTATATATAATTTTGCTTGATGCTTTTGTAGCTAAATGATGGATGCATTTTCGTTTCTCAGCAAGAAATCTGGTGTTGCCATCCGAAACATCTTCCAGATGGTCCATTCGAATGGCTATGACTGTACTTGGTTGATCTTCATCCTCATCCACAGCAAGCAGAGGAACTGTCTGACATAGAGATGCCTCAGTGACTTTGTATATGTTGACTACAGAGATGGAGGCTAAAATGTATTCAAGTGGAAGTTAGCTAAAATACCTGGATCCAATGACAAATGCTTTTGTTCATGATGATGAAGATCTGATGATCGGATGGCTTATAGGCTATCAGCAGGAATTGGGGCTTGATCCAGAATTATCTTCACGATCAACCAATTTTGTAGCTAGCAAGGCTAGTGTGGATGCTAAGTGATGGGTAGAGGGTAACATTTTACACAGGCTTCCAGCTAATCAGCCATAACCAGGGTGTCATTGAAGAGTTAATCACGTGACTCTATGTTTGAGACATCCTTTCAGAGATTTGATTAAGAGATGTTTAGATGAAGTCAGCCACTATCTGGTCATCTCACACCACATGATGACATCTATCCTTCTAGTATAGTTAGAGCAGGGCATGAGGAGAGGGCAGGCAACTGCTCAATGCAAAGTCAGAAAAAGGAAAGATAGTTGTAGTCCCGATGGAAAGTGAAGGAGCTAGTTCTTTTAGATTAAGAGACTAGGAATTATAGTAATGACAGTTTTGATAGTCATGGATCTGATGATGGGAGGGAGTGGAGGACAGGAGATCACTGTTTATGAAATGTAGTTGCAGGGTAGTCCTAGTTTCATCGATGAGTTCCAGTTTACATATGCCATAGGGTAGGGACCACGGTGTACGAGTTGGTAGTGTCGGCAAGGATACGATTACATATAGGTGATGGGCTCCTTAAGATCGTTCAGGATATGATAAAGCTGTGGATGATCTCGCATGTGGATTGAATCTATAGACGTATCAGATTTATCTTGGTATTTTGGATCTTATTATTCGCAGTCACAGGCAGTTTATGATTCATATGGACATTCATATGGTATGTTCGAGGTATTGTCTTTCAATGGCTACTATCCTATGCAGTATGGAGTATCTTATGGATCGAATTTGGTTGCTGGTATATTTGGATGAGCCCCTCCACAACCGTATTATTAGTCTGAGGATCTCTGAGTCAGAGCTTTAACAAGAAATTTGAGACCAGTTGTAATCCAACGCGCATATTATATGGAAAGAGCGTACAGGACTATGATGTCGCTTGGTTAAAGGGATGGATTGATATTCCTTTTAATTATGTAAATGATTCGGACATTTATGGGCAACATTAGCACTCAACACGATTCTAGATCTCGATATGTATATTTTAGATATATACAATTGATTGTATGATTTTATATTTTGTATTTTATTGATTGATTTGAGCATGGTATGATTCAATAATATTTATTCCTTATAACTTGTAAGGCTTTTTTCTAAAAAGCATCACATCAGACTCAGATCTGCACCACATGCAATTAAGGGTATACTAGTGTGATTAGAGTGATAGAAACATCAAATAAAGTCAACAAACATCAATTTGGGCTTAAAATCTTTTTAATAATACATGAAAGAGGAGATCAATACTCCCCTTTTGCGACACTTGTCGCTATTTTAGGAGTCCAAACTCTTTGTTGTCAAACCACTCCATCGCCTTTATCAAAACAAAAAAAACACCATCGCATCCCATCAAAATTTGGAGATTGTGAAAAAAAAAAATACTCCATCACATCCCATCAAGGTGTAGAGATCATTTGGAGGAATAGAAGAAAATGGAGGGAATGGACTGCCATCATCGAATCTCATGCATTAGCAAGGATGGAGAGAGAGAAACTGCATACAGTGAAGTGCGTGAGGAGCAAGGCTGAGAGAGAGAGCAGTGGGAGTGAGAGGAGTATAGTAGATGATATTTGGGCGGTGATGTCATCAAATCTAATGAAGAAAAAAGATGAGAGTGTTTGTTGGTTTTTTCTACCATTTCTTTCTTAGTGTGTTATTCCCATATATATATATATATATATATATATATATATATATATATATATATATATATATATATATGTTTCCAAACAAATTTCTTAAAAAATTATAGCCATTTTTTTAAAAAAAAAGTTTGCTGTCATACAAAGATTAGCGTTTGGTCCGCACCTTTTTTTCTTTACATGCAGTCTAGCTAGGTTGGTTGTGCTGAATATAAGGCTCCTAAAAAAGATAAAGATAAAAATATATACACTAAATGAGAGTCCAAAGCTCTCCCAAACAGTCCAAAGCTCTCCTAAACCGCCAAGTGTTGGATATTGATGGTGCCACATGTCACTTTTGTTCCTCCTCCCTCTCCTATGGACAAGCCACTACCCCTCTCTTTCTTTGCGCATGCACCTCCCATCCTCTCTCGCTTCCCTCTTTCTAGCTTCCCTCCCAAGGACAAGCTCTCCCACATGCCACCTATCCCTTAAGCTTCCCCATTCCCCCATTTTCTCTCTCTGTACCGTGCTTTTTTTTTTTTTAGCAGCATAGAGAGAGGCACTTGTCTTCTCCCACACGCCACCCCCTCTTCCTAATTCTCTCTCTCTCTCTCTCTCTCTCTCTCTCTTCCTGTTTAGAAAAGCTATTCCATTCCCTGTAAATGTCTTCATATGTTTTAAATAAGAGCACGGACTGCTGATTTCTGCACACATTTTTGGATACAAATATAAATTTATATTGGTATTTATAAATTAATCAGCCAATCCATGCTACCGTTACATATGTTAATCTTATGGTTGAATATACATTTCGAATAATCTTATGGAGATTATTGAATGATGCCATATATACATTTTTATATTTGTTATGATTCATTTAATCTAATTAAAAAATAGGCATTGTGGAGTATTAAATTGTTGATTTAATGATTGATTAAAATTGCTGCCATTGATTTTGTCATAATTTCACTAAAGGTTAAATTAATCGGTTGATTCATTTTGCTGAAGATATGTTAAATTTATAACTAAATCTGTTATTATTGTGAACATAGTTCACCAATAGACATGTATAAGTTTCTGGAATAAAATTGTATACTATATTTTCTTTAGTTGATAAAAAAAAAATTATGGTATGTATTTTTTTTCTTAATATTTTAGACAGTCCCTCTGCACAGCATGGGTCCCATGGTTGTCATTCAAGATACTAAAAAAAATTGATCAGAAATCTTAAAACCCAAAAAGAATTGAGAAAACAAAAAAAAGGAAAAATTGGCATGCTGTTTCCACACACACACACACACACACACACACGTCTATGTGTGTGTGTGTGTATGTGTGTATATTATATTCTTCTAGAAAGTTCGGATGTCTTTCTTCTAAAATGGAAAGAAAATAAGAGTTAAGACTGGCGAATTGTATCTTCTAAATGGGCTATAACTATGTCATTTGAGAATCTGTTTTGGGAAACTAAATTTTCTTCTCCTTACCTGTTGCCTCTTAAAAACATGATGGAAATTCGCCTATCATTTAGCACCATCTTCTTTCTTTTAGATTTTCATTTTGTTTCCATATTTAAATCAATTTCTGTCTAAATCCCATATTTCAAATAAAATCCCATACATAAAACAAAATCTGTTTGTGTGATTGGTTCACCAACAATACGCTAATTATAAGTCATCAGAATATCGTATATTAAAAGTGCAATTACCATGTCAAGTTTGGTAATCTCACAACTCCCACATGTGGATGTTACCTGGAAGTGTGCTCTTTCTTAATTGAGTCCATAGTGCATATGAGGAAGTTCACGAGCAAGTTTCGCTCATGGATTGCATGATAAATCCAACATAGTATAATATGCTAGTGTGTGAATGCCTGGTGACACTAGCACGATACTTGTTGGATTCTTGTCCCACTATGTGCCAAGCACTGCATGGCGTGACATGACACAATACATACTATGCTAGTGCCAAGCCAACATGGCACTGGCATAACACTTCAATCTTGGTTTTGTATACCAAGTCTTTTGGATGAATTCCACATCTCAAGATGCAACTTTCTTGTGTCGGACTGGATAATTGTTTGTAACTCTAGGACGAGGGCGTGGGTCATTGATTGGAACTATTTTAGTATTGAATTCCCACTTCCTTAAAGTGTCATGGTGAAGGATGTTTGGGCCAATAAGACCATGATGAAGCTGTTATTGCAAAAGTAGATATTCAATAGAGAAAAGACAGCACATCTGTTACTGTCAAAATTTTTTGTCTTGAATTGCTAATAGAACCTTCCTAGTTAATGTTCTCTTAGCACTCTTGCATGAGTCCATAAATTGGAAATTCTACAATCAGCAGTAACTGGTTCCATCTATGATGATCGTATGCATAGTTCGACGGATATTGAATGATGCTGTTCAATGATAATCAATTAGCCGACATTGAAAACAATCATGTGAAGCCTTCATACTTCAAAAACAAATGATAATGTAGTTTGTCCTAAATTATGGCTTGGATTAGCATTTCCTTGCTAAGGAAGTGGAAGATGGAGCCATGTAACTCAAATTCAAAATTAAGTCATCTCAATCAGACATCAGATGATCGAGTTATAGCCTCCGGAAGTTTGGCTTACGACTCGGCTTTCTGATGTGGTGGGTCTTGCTTCTGGACCCCTTCCAATTATGACTTCTGGAAGTTTGGTTTGCGACTCAGCTTTTTGATGTGGCGAATTTTGTTCTGGACCCTCTACCTTACTCGTAGTGGCCAAAATGATCCACATCAAGTTTGATGATTCTCTGGGATCATTAAGAAAATAGAGAAACTATTAGACCACAAAGTGCAAAAGAAAAGACATCATGGTTGGGTGAGAGAAAACATGTGATTTGGAGGTGTATGATTAGTCATACCAGTCAAAAAACCCAATCATGTCTAGGAAAACAACTATTTGCATGCATTGTTGTGTTTTAGTTAGTTCTACCAGCAGGCTCCATCTTAAAACAGATTTAAATATAAACAGGGCTACACAAATTGCTTATTTCACTTTTGAAAGATTGATTTATCTGATGATTGGTGACTTGAATTATGATTAGACTTGATCAATCTTATGGTCAAGGATTTGGGTCCTAGTGGGACATCCCGTGGGACATCGGGATGGGTACTATCTCATGTGTTGGGATAGGGTCGTTCCGCCAGCATCTTGATCGGGACATCCCTTGTCCCAAGTGTTGCGACGGGATAGGACGGTGGTGCATTCCGTTTTATGGGAAAATCGGGACAGCTCCGACCCATGAGATTTAAAACCTTGCTTATGGTTTTACTAAAATCTTAATCAGTCATTAAAATTCAAACTAAAAACATTTTGTTTTAAGTTGTATTTCATATGAGTAAATCATGAATTCCTGGGACATGATCAGCCTTCAGCTGTATACTAAGGGTGCCATTGAAAATATTTGAAGGATCTTTCCAGTTCCGATCCAGTCTAGTAAAACCATATATGTGCTGTCCATTTAAAGAGGAAAAGGCAAATGCAACTTTTTTATTTTTTGGTGTTTTCGAATAGATTAGCTACTTGTCATACCTTAACCTTCTAACTGCCTAAGGTAATATTAACATAATTTTTTTATGATCTATTAGTTTCTTTTAAGTTGGTAATATCCCTCAAAGGACCAACATTTTCCTTTCTAAAATGACATTCAATTGGACAAGAAGGAAATTCAAGCAGTAAGAATAGTCTTTTTAGTTTACATACAGTTTCTGAATGTCTTCTTGTTCTTTGGCTACCTGTGGTAAGCAGAAATATATTCCCAGTTTCTCACTTGAGACACCTGAAGTAATTGCTATACAATGAGCAAAATAGTTCTATCACTCATCATATGGTCTTATCGCATGCTACAGTTTAGAGGATTGTGTTATTTCTCAATATATAGTCAAGTCATGTCATGAAACTTGTGCTTAATTTACTTGGATCATAGTTCAGATTGGTAATCTTAAACAGTTTATGTTTGCATTATAGGCCTATTTTCCAATGCCACAGGATCCAGTTTTTTTTATTTTGTTTGATTAATTGTATCTATATATCTGTTTCTGTTCTGGCTTGACATTGCCATGGAATATTTCCTTTATATATATCAGAAGCTGATATAGATTATTTAATGTATCAAAAGATAGCTCCAATTTTCGTATATAAAGTTTTCATATTGAAGCATCCTTTTTTATGTTGACAATTAGCAAGTGAAAACAAACTTAGATTAAAAATTGCCATTGTGAGGTTTCCTGCTTCCTGCCCATGTTTATATCAGATTTTCGTATTCATGCTTTTATGCTTCCTGCTTCATTTTATAATCAGCAAGTTCTATTCTTTGCATATAATTTTCAGCTGTTAATGTGATGAATTTGTTACACTATTTCAGGCTTCCCCTGTAACGATAGGTGGTCGCCAAGCTTACGTTGAGGAAAAGCGGACCACTGGTTCACGAGGCGAGTGTGGGATAAACTCTATTTCAGTTCTTCACACATGAATATATGTCCTGTTGCATATACCACTATATCGTAAAGCTACTTATTATTCTCCTAAATAAGATGAGACTATTAATATGGTAGTAAGTAGTTTATGCAAACACAAATAACGTTTTTTAACTATGTTTATGTTATTATGAAGTACAAGTATAAAATCTCAAAAATTGCTGCAACTGTTGTCATATGAGGTCCAGACTTTGACTGGTAGGCTTGTGAAACCTAGGTTTCAGAAGACATTTGAGAACTATTAAGATTTTCATAAACCTTTTGATTTTTCAATTCTGCAAATGTTTTCCTGGATCTTTTTGGGTGTCAATTAACAAAATTAAGATTCGCTCTCTGCAGTTGGTAACAGAGGAAGGTTTGCACCTGGCAGAGGGGGTGGATTCCGGAACGATGGAATAAGGGGGCGTGGAATTTATGTCGGTGGGAGGGGTTATGCTAGGGGGGATTTCAATAACAGACCCGATTTTGGAGGCAGAGGTGGTGGTAGAGGCCGTGGAGGTGATGTTGGATATCAGAGGGTTGATCATATGGGATCAGATGGTGGCCGTGGAAGTCGTCCTGGATCATCATCCATCAGTGCAACCAAACATTGAATAAAGGAGCTGCTCGCCTTTGGTTTGAATACATCAAGCACCTTTTTTTCTATTGTTTCCACATGAGGATACCAGAAGCTTTCCTAAAGATTGTACGGTTTCCCTGGTTCTTTTTTCCACTATTTTTGGCAGCGGCGAGAAAACTTTTGTAGAATATGGATGTTATTCCAACATAAGCTTCACTGCATTAAGTAGCTGACTTTTTCTGTTTCAGTTTAGGACCTTAATATTTGACTCTTCTGACCATCGTTTGAGCGTTATGGTACCATTTTGCCTTTCCACTTTGTGTTCATTAACAGCTGGTTGATTTGTATTGGGATTTTGATAGAATGGATAAGCTGGTAGAAAACGATGATATGTTCTGAATCGTTCTAATATCATAACGATGTGCAGACTGGTAATCTCTCTCTCTCTCTCTGTATGTGTGTGTGTGTCTATGTGGATGTATGTATATGTGCCTGACTAGGATCTGGAAATGCTTGTTGCCGGTCGGGAAACAATTCTGACTTCTTTCCCGCCGTTCAATAATTTGGGCAAGCCCTTGAGTGCACGTTGTTGGTTCATCCTTCGCCATCTGCTAGACGTGGTTTATTCTAACAAGCATTTATTGGATGAATTTGACCTCAATATAAAAACTCAAAATACGTTGGTGGTAAAATCACTTAGAGCTTATTAGGCATCTGTTTTATTTCTTATTTTTTATTTTTAAAAATGAATTTATAGAGTTCAAAATTTATTTTCTTTATTTCTAAAAAAATCAAAGAGAAATTTTTATTTTCAATATTTTTAGAAATAAAAATTTATATTTTTTATCGCTATCAATATTGCTTTCACCATCATTGCCACCATCTTTATCATTGTTGCCATTATTGCCATCTTCATTATCACAACAACATCATGGCCATTGTCATCTTATTTATCATATTGTTGATTTTTTCATCACAACCATTATCGTTGCCACCATTTCCATCATATTATTGTCATGAACATCATTACCCCTATTACATCATTGATATCCTTGTTAGCACAACCATTATTAGCACTATAACACTATTGCCACTAATGGTATCATCGCATTAATGTTACTATTGTCATATCTATTATATCATTGCCAAACTTACCATTAATACCATCACTATCTTTAATGCCTTTATTGTAGCTATTCTCGTCTATATCATTATTATTGTATTTATTTTTAAAATTAATTAATTATATCAAATATATTTATTTTTTAAAAAATAAAAATGGCTTCTATCTTTCTATTTTTGAACATACAAAAAATAAAAGTGATGCCAAACTCTATTAGGTATCTGTTTTTTTTTTTGCAAGTCGCTACGGAATAAATGGCCAAATTTGGTTGCAAGTATAATTGCAACCAATTGCAATTTGATTTCGAGATTGATTTTGTTTTTGTTGTTACGAGCCCATTCTTATCATCTTGTTGAAGTGCATCCCTACAATGTATCCCATGATGTATTTTATTATTGGTGTGATTAACACTTTTTTTTTGTCAACTTGATGTATATTTAAAATACATGAATTTTGATGTCTAGACATTTTTCCGTTATAGATCATGTTTAGTAATTTGGATCGTTAATTTGTATGATCAATTATTATTTTAAAATTGTTAACAAACTTAATACAAATAGTATTAAAAAGGGAAGTGAGTTACCATAATACAAATTAATTGTAAGTAACACCAACTTTTATAAAATCATAGATGATAGTAACGAGTTGCATAATTAGAAAAATACTTTCTAGAGCATAATAAACTGATTTCAAATGAAATCAATCTCAAATCTTTTAAAAATAAATGACAAGCTAGCTGTAGATTTAGTGTCAAGAGTAAGAAAAAAGTATATACCACTTATCCCCTTTCAAGTGGGGCATCTGCAGTCTCAAATTATGATTTGATCTTAATCCAAATCTCAAGCGCATAGCTTTAAGTCAAAAATGCAGCATGTTTTATGTTGGCTGGCGAAGGTTTGTGGGTCTCTTTTATGAGAGCAAAGTATGAATATTGGTCTTTCTCATCTTATATGGTCTAGTCTCGGAATTGTTCCTCTTTGGCTCAGTTGGTACATTCCACTTTCAAATGGTTTGTTGGTAATAGAGCTCATATTGATGTTGTTCAGGACACATGGATATCTTATATTCCTATTTTACGTTGGCCTATCCTAGCGGATGTTAATGTATTGATGAATTTTAAAGTTACGCTCCTTATGATTGAAGATGTGGATGGTGAGACCAAACACTCATCATTATACAGTATTTTTCTCAAGATGTGGCAGAAAGAATTTTATTTATTGCAATATTGGGAGAGATAGTGTGGACAGGTTAGGATGGGATCCTTTTTCTGGATTGTTTGCTAAAGTTATAGATTTTTACAAGTTTGTGGTACCCGAAGCTTCATCTATTCGTAGCCTTGGTTGGATATGGAAGATGATTTTTTTTTTTTTGGTAGGAAGGATATGGAAGATGTTTATTCATCCTAGAGTTGCTTTGCTTTTGAGGAAAGTTACTTAGAACCATCTTTCATGTCATGATTTCCTACACTAGTGTGGTCTCTATATTTCGAATTATTGTGATATTTATCCAAGTATGGAAGAATCAATTTTCCATATCATTCTAAATTATAGATTGGCTGCACAAATCTAAGAGACAAGCTCCTATAACTGATGCTCATGTTATCCTAGTGCTATCTATGAAGGAGTTATACAGACGGTTAAAGAGAAATCTGTGACAGATAACAAAACGTATGAGGTGGTAATAATGTCCTATACTGTATATCAAATTTGGTTGGCCAGAAATGAGTGGGTGTTTCAAAGTTTTTTTATAGTTCTAAATTAGTTTGGATGAAAGCATCTACTTTAGCCCAGGAATTCACTCATACAATTGCTATTAAGGTTTCTTTGATAGTAGAGGAAAACTGTTGCTTCTTTCCCCCAGTCTCTGCATCTCTTTGGTTGATTTATTTTTTTTGGAGCCACCACCTCCCTCTTTCCTCAAAGTTAATTTTGATAGTACTGTTCTTAATAAAGACAGAAATTGATAGTGCTAGTTTTGTTATTAGAAGTACAAATAGGGTACTAGTGGCTACAAGGGGTATCCATTTGTTTTAGACTATAGTAGTAATAGCTAAGTTATGAGTTGCTTGGGAAGGATTGAAGTTTGTAGTGAGGCATGTGAATGCTATCCAAATTATTACTTGAGGGTGACTTTATGATTGTGGTTAGATGGCTTTCTTTACTGTCCTCAGTTGAGACTACTTCCTATCTAATACTACATGATTGTTGGAGTATGGCTATTTCTCTGCTTGTTTATAAGGTGACTCATATTTATAGAGACAAATAATACAGCTCTTTGGATGGCAACTTATGTGGCTCATTATATGGGAATAACTTTCTGGACCGTTGCTTCAGAACTACTTTTAGAATTTTTGCATATTATTTTATGATTCATATGGATATATTTTTACTAGATTGATTTTATTGTGGGTAGGCTGTGGGGGAATCTCCTTAATAGTCCCATATCGGGCATACTCTGAAGTGTCATGTGCTTAAGAGGGATACGAGCGCATCCTTCCCTCATGAGGCATCTTTTTCTCCCACGGAAGGCGAAAGGACAAAACCGTGAGGCCGTCTGCATGACGCTGGGCCGGGGGGCATATCCCCCGACGGGGCTCATGGGGTCTTGAGGACAACCCTCGGTGGGGACCACGGGGCACGTTTCCCATCCGGACCTAGCCAAAGCGCACAATACTTCGTAGGGTGGAGCGGCGGTGGCTCCGACGACCGCTTGACATACTGAAACAACAGTGGCACGCCAGGTAGGAGCACCCGCCCCCTGCTCACGGTACATGCCCCTCCAGAGTGGGGGGGCTATGTTGTGGGTAGGCTGTGGGGGAACTCCCTTAATAGTCCCATATCGGACATACTCTGAAGTATCATGTGCTTAAGAGGGACCACGGGGCACGTTCCCTGTCCAGACCTAGCCAAAGCGCACAATACTTCGTGGGGTGGAGCGGCGGCGGCTCCGACGATCGCTTGACACACTGACACAATAGGTTTAATATATCCAATTTTACCTCCAAAAAAGCCAAAAACTATCCTTCGAATGAGCTAATAATCATTTACAATAAATTTCTAGAATTTGCATATCTCCAAATAATTTTTTGGAATTATTTCTAGAAACCTAGATGTATTAAAAAGGGTTATGGACCTTATGTAGTCATACTCAGGCTCCAAAATAAAATTTTGCTACCACTCATGTGATACTCTTTGTCCGTCAAAATGGCTTATTGCAGTAATAATAAAACTCAAAACCAATTTTCCTATTTATTTCATTCGTTACAAGTTCTAGCAAAAACTTTTGGTTTCTTAAGCTGAATTAAATTTTAGATTTTTTATATGCAGAAATTTTAATACCTGAAAGACATTATCTGTAGAAAACTAATAAACAGAATTCTATTTTGCAGAAATCAAAAAATTATAGAAAGATAGCATATAAAACATACTATTGAGGAAATTAGTATCCTGTAATTCATTATACCTAAATGAATATGCGGAATTCTTTATTTGCAGAGAAATATAATGTAATGTATAGAAATTTAGAAATCTGAGCATAGATTCCCAGAAAAAAAAAATTTTGAGCAAATTAAGGCAGATTTAATAAATCTTGTAGAAATTCAAAACAGATTTTGTTTCGCTGAAAACATTTTTTTGCAGAAAATATTTTGTGGAAATATCTTTTAAAACAGAATAATATACAAAAATTCAGTAACCAAAAATGTAGGTTACTGTTCCAGAAATTAATCTATAGATTTTTTTTTCTTTTTTTAACAGAAATTACATTGTTGTGATAACTCTTTTCCTCTGTTACAGGTAGGACTAGTTTCCTAATTATTCTGTCTAACAATATCCTCGCAAAACTTGGACACCAATCATGCATTATTGAAGTAGAAGAAGAAGAAAGCCAGTAAAAACTCTTATGGGCTTTTCTTAACTCTTTGACAGCCAAAGGTCAGCAAGAATCCACTGCACTGTTCTGTCCTTTGTGCATGGATTTTTATAAAGTCTACCAGCTTTCTTTCTCTCACAAGTGTCTAATGATAATGAGAAAAGTGATTTCTAGCTGATCCAACTGACTCCCAATTTCTGCGTAAAACCTAACCATCTAACGAAAAGAGATCCACTCATTCCGAGGTGGTTGAGTCCATTGGCAGCATGGACAATGCTCTTATCACTGAAATTATTCCATGTTCTATTATTTTCTGAACTTCTTTCCATCTTCTAAATATTGTTATTCAATTCTTTGTTGCAATGCGTCTTACATATTTTCAATGTTTCACAATAGTCAGAATCCCAATTTTCTAGTCCTCTTTTGCTCCTAATTTTACTTTAACATCTTATGAAAATATAGACTTGCACTGGATATCAACAAAAGGATCATTAATTATGAAATCAGAGGGTTAAAACTAGAAAATACCATAGTGAGTCATCTGCCTCAACTTCTGAAAAGATATTAGGGAACTGTGAGTTGATGACTGACATTAGTCTGTTTCTATCTATAATCAGGTGCAGCCAACTCTTAGCATGAAAGACACTTATTTTTAGTCTATTATTTTTGATATGCAGGAAATGGTCTTTTTCTTCATGTAATTGGAACTACGAGCCCTTATTCTCTTTGATATTTGTCCCATGCCCTTCATCCTAAAGATATTGAACATGAGCATGGCTGGTCATATGCTTGCGGACAAACATCATAGGTTAACTTTTAGAGAGAGTGAATTTTTTAAAATTAGGACCACTTGAACTTATGAGGACATTGGGATTCTATTCCCTGTTCAGATAAAAATATGCCCTTGCTTTCAGAGTGATCTGAATTTGGGTAACAATGTGAGTGAGGTGTCTGACCACTAAAACAACCAAGGCTCCTCTATCAGTATGTGTCTGATCCAGGATATGCATCTTTAACATCATGTAAAATAGCTAAAGGATACTCTCAGTTATCTAATTACGTTTTATGCAAATTTCTATCATAACATAGAAATTAAAATATGGACCATTGCCGCACTTGCTATGCTTACATTTTCGCCTCTTGAGATTTGTTTACCATATGATCTGCATATAGACTTGCACCGAGGGTAAAGGTTGTGCTAGCTGCATATTAGATTTGTTTTTTTGGACAGTCTGCTTATCTGCAGCAAAGCTTAATCTAGAGCTTTGATTTTGGTGCAGGAACTTTGGTTCAAATCAAGTACACAAGATAGAAGACAAGGGTTATATACAAAATATGACTTATAGCAACTCTACAAAAAATCTAAGTGATGAATGTATCCCAACAATGTACCTTTGAAGATATATGTGATGTGAAGTGGCAAGAATAAACAATGTGCAAGATAAAGAAATAACTAAGTGAGAGATTAATACAAGAAAGCAAGAAAAAAGATCAACACACCACAAATAAAAGAGTTTATAATGGTTCGGTGCCAATCCCGACACCTACATCTACTCTCCAAGCTCTTATTTGGAAATTTCAATCGATCCATCATTTTTAAACGATTACAATATCGGATCCCACCGACTAAATGCCCTAGCTCTCTCCAAACTCCGATTCAAGATACGGATCAACCTTTTTCCAAGTTTTGGAATATCCAAAATTTATATCCACAAGAACAAGTAAGATGTAAGAGTCATACAATAACAATCAAACAAAGCTCCTTAATGAGCATAATATAAACAATCAATGCACTTTACACAATAATGGAGAAGCCTTTGAAAGCACCCCTCAACTGGACCGAAGAGATGAATTTACTTGGAAGAGGTGATTAGAGTTGAAATGAATACTTCTTTCACTTAAAATTTTAATCTCTTTGGAGAGTAAATTTTTTTGATTTTTCTTGATTTTCCCTCCATTTGGATGCCTTTATAGCCTTAGTGAATGCTAGAGAACCTCTATTAGCCATTTAGAGCCATTGAAAAATGATTAGAGAGCATTATATGCAACAAAAATGGGCTAGAAAATTAATTGTTACAGGCTGTCAGATCTCAAGGGCGATTCATGGGTCATTTTCTGGCATAGGGGTTGTCCCCTAGGTCGCCTCCTATAGCAAAACAGAAAATAATACCTCTATTTGGCCTTGTGGCATAGCAGGGATCGACCTATGGCATAGGGGTCATCCTATGGGTCGCCCTCTATGGTGTGCTAGGCTCCTATAGCATGCCAATATCCTTTTTTTTTAAAGAGATGATCCAGGAGTCGCCTTCTGATGCTCAAAAAGTGATTTTCTCTTATTTTTTATTTTTTAACACTGCAGAATTACCTTCCAACTTTTTGAAGTCATCTAGAATGCTTTTGAGGCTTCGAAAAATCATCGTCCTTATCTCCAACTTAACAAAGTGAATCTTTGGCCTTCTCCAAGCATCCTTGTTAGCTAAAAATTTTTGACTCTCCTGAAACTCACTTTTAAACTTCTTCCAAGATAAGAAATCATTAGTACTCCTCTTAAATATTTTATAATTATTAAAATTAATTCTTGAAGCAATATACTTCATTTAATCCGGACTCATCGTAATTCACTGTCTCCAAAAAGTTTTTCATAAAAGATTGAGAGTTAGTTCAATTAGATTAGAAGAGCATGAGGCAACAAGCAAATTTTATATAAGTTATAGAAATAAATTAGTTTCAATTAGTGCAAAAGTACATGAGGCACCAACCTACATACCATTTATCAATATATATAAAAAAATAAGGATAAAAAGTAAAAAACTCCTGTATTTTACTCTATTTTACAAATATCTTTTTGCATCTTCAATTTTAGCAATATCAACCTTATATTTGTTAAATGTTGCAATATATCCCATCGACCTCCCAAGTTGGGTCCGAGCTCGCCGTTGGTGCCTATGTAGCAAGTTAAGAAGTATCTTGATCTGGCATGGTAGGTTAAGAGCCATACTAGTGCTAACGTTGATGGAAGTTGGATAGAAAAATATCTCCTACACGCACGTGAACTGCACATCCTTTCTGCTTTGTTCTTTCTTTTGTTTTCTTTTTTTCGTCCCTTTTCCTAGAGAACGATTGAGGAAGCTATCCCCTTCTCTCCTAGATTGTTTGTACTTTCATTTCAGATCTATGATCCTGATTAGATACACAGCGGTTGGTCTCCTAGATCTCATATAAGGCCTATCCTTTTTCTTCCCTTTTTTTGATCTTTCTTTTTGTTTTTGCCGTCTTCAGAAGGTCCTGCATGGGGATATTTGGTGACCCTAAAGGTGAGCTAGAGTCATTCTCCTCTATTATATCTCTCTCTTGCCACATTGCGGGGGGGGGGGGGGGGGACATAGCCGGAGCTCTGACCTCGGCAGCTTTCAAAGCCCCCTTCTTGAAATCTGATAAAAATCTACTCTTTGCTTTTTCATTTTTCTTGTGATTGAGAATACTACAGTCCCCCTCTTGGCTACGACCTTACCTGGGATGGCTCTCTTCCTGTGCTGGGACTATTTCTTGACAGTGCTTCGATAGCCATGATAGCGAACCTTGAACACCCTCCCCTTGGTCCCCCGATCTTTCCACCAACTCCTACAAGATCGATGGCTGGCTCCCTACTTCTCCGTGAATGCTGCCAGCAACATCGCTGTTCGACTGTACAGCCCTGCCATCCTCCCCCACCAAGAGATCGATATGATGAAGATCGTTTGGAAGGCCTCCAACTCAAAATCTGCTAGCGGCCTTAGCCTCTGACTCCCCCTCATTATCCACCTCTCTGACATCCTCTACCACTACCTCGAGTCCCTACACTCCACCTTTGACTTTACCATCTAGTCCTCCGGCTATGGTGCCCACTACTAGTATGTCTATCCGATCAAGTGCAACCAAGATCGGCTCATCATGAAGGATGTCGACAAGTTCGGTGCCCCCTTCTGCTTTGGCCTCAAGGCCAAAGCTCCTCCTTACTGTAAGCTATTTCGCATGGGGCAACTTCGAGGCATTCCTAATCTGCAATGGCTACAAGGACGAGGAGTACGTCGCCCTGGCCCTCCTCACTTGCAACCTAGATCTGAACACGATGATCGTACTGGAGGAGGAACTCGACACGATTGTGGAGACCAGCTAGAGGGTCGGAGTCCAACCAATGATCGACCTCCAAGCGAAGCTCCAGACCCAACACTCCAGCCACTTTAGTTTGACCTCCGATGAGAAAGGCAAGTTAGGCCTGACGATCGCCCAAATCCTCTCAATGGCTCGGAAGCTCTAACAACTTGAGATGCTTAACTGCCTCCATCTTCTCCACTTCCACATCAGATTGCAGATCCCATCCACCATCCTCTTGGAGGATGGAGTCGGCGAGGCTACCCAAATCTACTACGAACTGGTGCAGTTGGGGGTGGCAATGCATGTGATTAATGTGGGGGGTAGCCTTGGTATGACTATGACGGCTCCCACTCCAGTGGCTCGAACATGTCCATTGGATATGGCCCCGATGAGTATACTGATGCCGTGATTTCGGGCAATCTAGTATGCTTGCGATCGGAAGGGCATGCGCCACTTCATACTCTACAAAGAGAGCGGTTGTATCATGATTTTTTACCATTTAATTCTCATCTTTGAGGCCATGTCATCAATCACTGCAGCTGCGGATGATCTGATCGCCGTCCTCCGGGTTGGGAGAGAACGAAAGAAAAAATTTTGATAGGGATGAGCATGCACAGCTCATGTGTGTGTAGGGAGTATTTTTCGCTTGACGTCCATCCACATCAGCATCACTGTGGCTTTTAATTTGCCACGTCGGATCAAGACACTCCTTAATTTGCCACATAGGCACTGATGGTAAGCTTGGACCCAACATGGAAGATCGGTGGGATACATTACAACAATTTGACAAATATAGGGTTGATATTACTGAAATTGAAGATACAGGATGGTATTTTCAAAATAGGATAAAATACAAGAGAATTTTTACTTTTTACCTAAAAAACAACAATAGTGAATAGTTATAATAGAAAGGCAAAAGCAAGCAACATCATCCAAGGATACTTATTAGTTTGTGGATAGGAAAAGAATGGGAAACTAATTTATGTAGTATAGATTAAAGATAGGCTAAAGGGATCTTTATCTTCATTTACTAAGGCTCCATTTGTAAATGCCTTTAAAAGACCAAAAAAGACTTTTTGGAAAGCCAAAAGCTCTTTGAGATGATCTTGAGATGTTTGGTAAAATTTTGAAATAGCTTTATAACTTCTTCTAAGCTGAAAAGGACTATGAGAGAAAAACTGTAATTTGAGGCTTTTGGCCAAAGCTTTCTCAAGGCTTCATTTTCCCTTTTTACAATTTTCTATAGATTTCAATATTTTGGAAATAGTAACTAAAGATAATAACTTCGCTTTAAAAGTCTGTAGAGAATACATGCATATATTCTACTTATTGCTTCTGGATTTTTAAGCTAATTGTAATCTAAGCTTTACCTTCCCCTTAGATTGATTTCTGCTCGTTTTGTTCATATCTTAGTTCAAGGGTGCACAAAGGTTTGGGTCAACTTGAGAACCAAACCAAATTGGCTTGTTTTGGATTGGTTTGATTTGGGTTCCTAAAAGGGTCCGGTTGGATTCAAATAAGATTTGGTAGGTTTCAATTTCAATTTTTAGAAACCTAACCAGATTAGTTTAGGTCTACATTAAAGAGTTGAGTAACTGGCAACCGAACTAACCCGATCAATGATCCATACCTACACTTATGTATCAAGTAAATATATAAGATATAATTATTATGTATCATATAATGTATGGTTAATTCTGATAGATTCTTTACACATGATTTCAATCAACAATGGCTTCTTTTAATAGAGTATTGATTTACTATGATTATAATTTGTAATTTTTTAAACTCTATATTTAAAAATATTTTAAATTTTGTTCCCGTAAGATTCCTTTTAATATACTATATATTATTTTTGCAATTGAACTTCTATTATGCATTTATTTTAGTGAATAAAATGAATAGTTTATTTGCTATTTTTAAATTGATCCAACCAACCTATGCACATCCCAAGCTTTTTTAAATTGGAATTTTTGCTAGAATGTCTAACCCTTGCTTAATTCAAAGAGCTTCTTTAGGATTTGACTTTGTGAGCTCCGTATGGCAAGCTCTCGTTATATTTGTTGGTATATTGATCAATAATGTAGATACTAGAGCAAGGCATGTAGGAAGATGCCATTACCTAGCTGTTCTCTAGGCAAGTCATCTGCCTATTGTTAGAGGCACAAAGATAGCTAAATTTTAATCCACCTTTAGATAATCTATTAAACTAATTAATATATCGATATGTTTATGCAACCTAATATGCTCTAATCAATTAACCTATTAACCTAAATGGATGAATATATATGCCAACTACACTATATTAATTGTGCAACTATTTCTCACTCTCTCTAAAAGTCTTTAGGGATTTCTTTTACTGAGATTCTTTGGTGTGAAACTTGGATTAAAGATTTCTTGATTGCCTTATTTAAATTGCTGTTCATCCAATTTTGATCAGAATTCAATCTTTTATAAAATATTTAACATCTTTTGCTCCACCATTGATAATGTTTTTCATCCAATTTTGATTAGAATCCAAAAAGAGGTGGATTTGTTCGATCAAAGTGAGTAACATACTGGGACCCTACTTATTCATTGCTATAAGGATACAGAGAGGATCTTTAAGTTGCTTGATCACAAGGGAAGAGAAAATTATTTCAAAAGGTAGGAATGACCATCATTAAGAACAAAGATCTTGGCTTATCTAGCTCATCAAGTTAGATTATAATGCCCTATATAAAGATGTTTCTTCGTATAGAATCAGTGGCGAATCCAGAAAATTTTGTCGGGCATTGCGGTGGAGTCATGGAGCAGTGGGCGCCTGGCACCGGGCGGAGTCGCGGCGGCCGGAGAAGAAGGTTTGAACGAGGAGGGCTTCAGCGGGGCGCCGGAGGAGTCGCGGAGGTGGAGCAGTGGCCAGTGGGCGCCGAAGGAGTCATGGAGAAGGAGGGTTTCACTTTTCACGGCTTAAGACTGGGGCCGGCGGCGGCGGAGTCGCGGAGCAGTGGGCACCGGGCAAAGTCATGGAGAAGAAGGGGCTGGGGCCGGTGGATCACGGAGCAGTGGGCGCCGGAGGCCCGGAGGAGTTGCAGAGTCGCGGAGAAGGGCGCCGGCGGAGTCGCAAAGAAGAATGGGTGGAGGAAGGTTTCACCGCTGGGGGCCACTACATGGGCTGAGGATGGCGGCTCATGAAGTAGTGGGTGCCGGAGGGCAGAGGCCCGGAGGAATCACGGAGTCGCGGAGAAGGGTGCCGGCGGAGTCGAGGAGTCGTGAAGAAGAATCGATGGGGGGTTTCAATTTTCACCGTTGGGCGCTGGGGGCAATAAAAAAAATTTAATTGAAACATGGGCTTTAAGGCTTGGGCCGTCGGGGCCATGGCCCCCAATGCCAGTATACTGGATCCGCCCCTGTATAAAATCATAAACTGGATGCTAAACTCAACCCATATTTTAGGGCTAATCCCCAACCTTATCCCCCATTTCTTGCTGACACCCATTACAAATTTTATTCTATGACTCATATTCCAATAACTAACTTTATTCATATATAAAAAATTATATAAATTATTTTATTTATTTTAATTATATATATATATATATTTTTTTTTAAATCTGAACATCAGTCTTTTTAGGGATCTATTTGTCGAGACAATTTTTTTCTATAAAATTTGAGTCGATCTATTCTAAATCTATTTTGGATAATATATATATATATATATATATATATATATATATATATATATATATATATATATATATATATATATATATATATATACATACATCAGTCTTTTTAGGGATCTATTTGTCGAGACAATTTTTTTCTATAAAATTTGAGTCGATCTATTCTAAATCTATTTTGGATAATATATATATATATATATATATATATATATATATATATATATATATATATATATATATATATATATATATATATATATATAATCTCCAACCTTATCCCCCATTTCTTGCTGTCACCCATTACAAATTTTATTCTATGACTCATATTCCAATAACTAACTTTATTCATATATAAAAAATTATATAAATTATTTTATTTATTTTAATTTTATATAATTTTTTTTTTAAAATCTGAACATCAGTTTTTTTAGGGATCTATTTGTCGAGACGATTTTTTTCTATGAAATTTGAGTCGATTTATTCTAAATCTATTTTGGATAATATATATATATATAATAGTAATAATAATATTTTATAGAAAAGTATTGTATTGTTGCCAACTCAAGAAGTCAAAACTCTTCCAACGCGCTATGTGTCAACTCAGAATGGAAGAGGAGGATTTCTGAAGGAGTCCTCTTCCTCTCTTCAACCATCAAAGTTTTTTTATTTGGCCGCCACACCTTCTGCAGCCCCATCGCAACCCCATCCCGTTGCCATCCTCCCTGTTCCCTCTACTGACCCCGACGAACTCGAGCCCCCACGGCTCCGCACGAGCACCAGTGAACCCCAGCTGTTGTCCAAGCTTTCCTATTTGGCCGCTCCAAGCCTCCTACCATCCAAGATCTCCCTCAAGTGCTCTCTTTCCTTCCCAGGGCCGAAAAGGGGAGGTGAGGGGGGTTGGTGGTGCCGGAGCTAAGGAAAGGGAGGGGAGGGGGGTTGGTGGTATCAAAGCCTGGGGAGGGGAGGGGAGGGACGGTCGCCGATGCTCATGCGGAGTTGTGGGGGCTTGGGTTCACTAGAGATGAGGGAGGAAACAAGAGGGGACGGCGATGGGGTGGAGCCGCGAAGGGGAGGGGAGGAGGGTTGGTGGCGCTGGAGCCAGGAGAGGAGAGAGGGTTTGCTGGTCATGTAGAGTCGGGTGTGGCGCAAATGGCGGGTGACGCATGGAAGGCGGTGGGGCGGGGCCATAGTGGGGGTGGTGCAGATGACGGTGACCTCAGCCTCATGCGGCGGGGGCGGAGGGAGGCAGCGGGAGGAAGGAAAGGGAGGGGAAAAAAGAAAAAAAATATTTGAAGAGGGGGAGGAAAAAAAATTATTTTGAAAAAAAAATATTTTAAAAAATATTTTTTTAAAAATATTTTACAAAAAATATTTTTTAAAATTAATAATTTATTATTATTTTAAAAATCTGTTTTGAAATGAAAGAGAAGGAAGAAAAATTTTTTTTTTTGGGTGACGTGGGATGGGCAGAAGAAAAGAGAGAAGAGGGAAGGGCACGTGGAGGAGTTGCCTTACTTTTTTTATTAGGAGAAAGAAAATCGGATAATTTGGTTTTAATCTTTGATCCGGACATGTCTAAGAGAAGGATTGTTGCCTTATCTGTTTATTAGGAGTGAGAGTTACATAATTTGAATGAAGAAAAGATGGCTGTTCAAAAAGACAATTCAGAGATGAACAATAGAGTTGTCAAATCCGAATCATTTTTCGTTTTCATTTCATACCTATTGTTCTATATATATGTATGTTTAATCAGGAGATTGAAGTCTTTGGATAGAACAGTGGAGGAAGAGAGACTGAGAAGGCCAGTAGAAGAAATGAGGAAGAAGAGTTGGAAATCAGAGGAGAAAAGATAAAGAGTTTTGTTGAGGTGATTTGGGAAGAGTATTCAAGTAAATTTTTTCTTTATTAGTTGAGATTTTTTTTCTCATCAGTTTAGATTAACTATTATGACAAATCATAAAGCACTAAGACTTTCTTTAGATAAAAATATTATTTAAGAGATATTCGGACAGTTGCTAGTGCCGATACAGTAGCCGTCCAGTCCTAATTAAATAAAAATCTAAGAATTACTTGGATTATCCAAACAACCTTCGATATAAATTAAAAAAAAATTGTTAGAGAGGATAGGATTGCTACTGTGGATGCACTAACCATCCACTATCAATGAAATTAAGCTCTCTCAGGATTGCTTCGATTGATCAAGCAACCTTCCGTAGAGAAAAAAATATTTGATAATTAGAAGAAAAAATCGTTGGTTGAGGGATCGAGAAGAAAAAAAAAAAAGAAGAAAAAAAAAAATAAGCGGAGGACGAAAGAACTTCGTATATAATTTTTTTACAATATTTGAATCATTAAAAATAAAATAATAATATTTAAAAAATTATTTTTATACATCCGACTCATTTAATAGGTGGGCTTTTGATTAGTTTATGAATATAAGCTTGATCTGGTCCGTAATCTTATAATTTTATTGGTTGTATTAGTTCAATAAAAAAATCTGAGAAAATTTCAATCCAATTATTCAACCAGCCTCAAAGTATATTGGAAAGATACTGTTCGTCTCCCCGTTCATGATGATTGTAAGCGGGTGGAAGCCCCTCATGTATTTTAGCTTCTGTGTTCAACTAGCCTGCTCTATAAACCCGCACTGTTATCGCCACCGCCCATCCGCTTTCCCAAATCCACAGAGTCGATAGACGGAAAAGCACCCCAAGCCCCTCCGCCCCTCCCAGGTTCGTCTCCTCCCTCTCCTTCTCGTCCCTCCCTCTCCCTCCTCTCTTCCTCGTTATCCGCCGCGAAACCCTAATTCCCCGAATTTCGATTCACTCGATCTCTCTTCCTGGGAATCCGCCGCGAAACCCTAATTCCCCGAATTTCGATTCACTCGATCTCTCTTCCTGTACATCCAGAGTTTCCCCTCGAGGGCCTGATCGAAATCGTATGGTTGGCGAAAGCAGCCTCCTTTCGATCGATTTCTCGATCGATTTCTCGCTGAGTTCACCCTAAATTTGTTTTTGTTTCATCGATTTTGGTAGGAAGATCCGATCCATGGCAGATCGGGACACTGCGGTCACGAAACCCATATGGATGAAGCAGGCGGAGGAGGCCAAGCTCAAGAGCGAAGCCGAGAAGGCCGCCGCCGCGAAGGCTGCCTTCGAGGCTACCTTCAAGAACGTGGAGAAGCCCGATGAGAAGGACGACTCCTCCGACAGCGACGGTGACGAGCGCGAGGACCTCACCAGCAAGCCCCTCGGCCCCGTTGACCCCACCAAGTGCTCCGCCGCTGGCGCCGGGATTGCCGGAGGCAACGCCTGCGCCCCCTCCACCTTCACCGTGGTCGCCAAGGACTCCGACGGCCGGAAGATCCCCACGGGGGGCGCCCAGCTCAAGGTGAAGATCTCCCCTGGTGTTGGGGTCGGCGGGTCCGATCAGGAGGGGATGGTTAAGGATCAGGGGGACGGGACGTACACCGTGACCTACGCGGTGCCCAAGCGCGGGAACTACATGGTCTATGTGGAGTGTAACGGGAAGCCGATCATGGGAAGCCCGTTCCCGGTGTTCTTCAGCTCTGGCGCGACCATGGGGACCACAAGCTTGCCGGCTGCAGTGAGCCCGTTCACCAATATGGTCAACCAAACGATGCCCAACATGCCCAATTACTCGGGTGCAGTATCTGGGGCATTCCCGGGGCTTCTCGGGATGATCCCTGGTGTCGTCCCGGGTACCTCTGGTGGAGTGGTGTTGCAGGGAATTGGAGCATCTTTGGGAGAGGTTTGTCAGGAGTACTTGTATGGGCGGTGCGCTAAGACTGATTGCAAGTTCAACCACCCACCTCAAAATTTGTTAATGTCGGCTCTGGCTGCGACGACTACAATGGGGACCTTAAGTCAGGCGCCGATGGCCCCTTCAGCAGCTGCAATGGCTGCTGCTCAGGCAATTGTTGCTGCAAAGGCCCTTCAGGCACATGCTGCCCAGATACGAGTCCAATCATCTGCAGATGCACCTGGTTTGCTTTCTGTCCCAGCATCCCATGATCTGTTTAGAAAAGTTTATAATAAATTTGTTTATTTGGTGCTCAAATTACTGCTAGTTAGTTCCAATTCATAATAAAAGAAATAGTGATTTTATCTGCACTATACTTCATTTCTTGATTCCTGTTGAGATATTAGAAGAATGCAAGTGCCATTTTAAGTTGTTCAATTATTTATTTATTTTTTTAGTACCTTCTCTATCAGATTTGGCAAATGGTATGATATATTTCTCATTGATATGGCTTGCATCTGGCCACATCTGCATGTGCATTTCATGTCTGAGATGGTGAATATTTTTGCCGTTGGATATATCAACTTGATAAAGTAGGTCATTAGATTGCTTGCTTGATATATAGTATTAATTGGGCCAATCGGCTAAAGAAAGTTATGTTATAAGTTTTGTTATTACAATATTAGAATATACCATTTGGTCTATCATTATTATGTGGTGTCAGTATGTATCTGCAACTAGATAGTGGTATTGGTGCATTGTTTGAAAATTAGGAAATTTACAATACTTTAGGATTTGTTTGGATGATTGGGCTGAAAATTTTATTACGTTAGATTCATGGATTGGGACTGTACAACTAGTTAGATAATAGGATTATAGACTGGACTAGGCCTTTATCCATAAGTAGGCAAGAATGGTTTTGAAGTGGTCTTTTTTTCTTCCTTTGAGATTCGGTCCACTCTAAAACTTTTTCTGGATACTTATGGATATATCCTAGCCAGTAAATATAATAGGTTTTTTTTTCTTCCTATGGGATTTGGGCCGGTCCAGTCTAAAACCTTTCTAGGTACTTATGGATATAGCCTAGCCAGTAATCCTATTATTTAACTAGTTGTACTTGCCCAATCTATTCAGCCCATTCGTGCAAACAGGCCCTTATTGGTTGGTTTAGGTTTATCATTTAAAATTTATCTTGGTTCAATTAATGCATTATTTGACTTGGCTGAAATCATAAATAAGGGACAAATGATTAGATACAATCATATATTATTAGTCTATATGACTTGAGAAGGGATCACATTCTTTAATATTTTTAACAAGAAAGATCACCAGCACGGACAACAAGATTGAGTTGAAAAGGCCTTTTTTGCTGAAAATATAGGACTGAGATCATTTTTTAAAGCTGGCTGATTTATTTCATTCATAAACATAGTTCTTGAATCCTTGATAATTGTTGATTACTTCATGTACAAGCGTCACATACAATTAGCATATTGACCAATCCAGCACTTTGCTCACTATTATTTATATTTATGCAAGCTTGATACTTTAATTTTGCAAAGAATTCTTACCAACTAGTCTATGCTAGCATTTTGAACAAATTTTAGCATGTTGTTAGTATGGTAGCCGACGCAGCCAAGAGATTGGACCAAGGATCGCTGACTTGGAATCGGAACTTATGCTGGTTGGTCGGCAATACAAGTCGGTATGCCCCTGTATCAGACTGTATTGGGCCCGAACTGACATGAAAACAAGGGATGAATTGGAGAGAAAAAGAGAGCGAAAGAGAGAGGGGAGAGGGGGGGAGAAAAGGGAGGTCGATAGAGATGCTGGTGGTGGCCATCGGAGGATTGCAGAGGCTATCGGAGGGCCGTCAAGGCCTCTCGAGCTCCACGATCCTCCATGAGAGATTGAGAGCAGAGAGAGAGGGGAAGGGAGGGAAGAGGAGGGAGGCGAAGGCGGTGGGGAGGTCATTGGAGGGTTGTTGGATGGCTGTCGTGGCTGCTGGATGGCCCAAAAACTCCTCACAGTCGCTACGGGTTTGAAATGACGACAGCCACTTAGGGACCCAAAAACTCTTCGCGGGCATCGTGAGTTTGAAATAGGGGTGATATCCCTATTTCATCATGCTTTTTTAGAAAGCCAATAAATATTGAAGCCGGCAATAGGTTTGTAGCTTTTTTAAAAAAACTCATTATCCGCTTCACTATTTATAGGCTTTTTAAAAAAATGCGATGAAATAGGAGCGTCGCCCCTGTTACGAACCCACTACGGCTACGGAGAGTTTTTGGGCCGTTCGGTGGCCATCCGACGGCCCTCTTGCAGCTTGGCCACCGAACGGCCCTCTTGCAGCTTCTCCGCCATCTTCTCTCCCTCTTCTATCCTTTTCTCTCTCTCTCTATCTCTCTCTTCTTGCATCTTACAGAGGACCGCAGAGTCTCGGAGGCTTTGACGGCCCTCCAGTAGCCTCATCAGGTCATCTGCCGACCATCTCCAGCCTTTTCCTTTCCTTTCTTCCCCTCCCCTCTCTCTCTTCCTCTCTTTCCTTCTCTCTTGCTCTGTTTTCATCGATGATCCAAATCAAATGTCTGAACCGCACCGCTTAGTTGCCGATACGGTTTGAGACACCCCAAACCGCCTGATTCGGCGCACCCCAAACCGCCTGATTCGGCACACCCCGAACCATCCAGTTTGGGCTGGTTCGGCAAACGTTGGATTGGACCATTAGTGTTGGAAAGCAAACCTTGTTTGGGCTTTACGAAGGCATCAAAGTGCTAAATTATTGGCATGATGTTAGTTGATGCAACATATGACTTTATCTTAGATGTCAGAAGAATCCGATTTTGGACATATTTATGCATACATACAAGCATATAGGTATAGATACTTACATAAATTAGTGACTTGTTTGCTGATCTTGCTTATCTTCTCTTCTTAGGTAATAAAATCCTTAAAAGGGCATAAATTCTTAATTTAGCAAGACAAACCCCTTTGATAGTGGAACCGGCTCCATATGATATATGGTTTGTTTCTCCCCTTTTTTTACAAGGTTTTAAATATAAAGTTCATATTCTCCTTGTTCCCCTTGCCTTACTTTTCTCCTTAGTTTCTCTTTCTCTCCATGAATTTTCTTCAGCTGGATTTGAATACAGGATAAATGCTTTAGGGTGCCTGTTAAGTGCACATGGAAGGTTCTTCAGGCCCACTAATTTGGATTGGGAAACTAAATACTCCTTCATCCCCCATGTTTGGCATCAACTTCTGCAAGTTACTCCAATTCTTGTGCCATGTGGCATAGAGAACTTGTGGGCATGAACTAGGCTCCCCAGTCCATTATTGAATAGAAATTAAGTTAGACTTCAACATGGTTATTTCTTCTGCATCTTTTCCATGTTTTTCTCCTTCACTTTCTTCTCTTTTTTTTACTCTTTAATCTAACTTTTCTTTCATTTCTATATGATCTGATCTGAAAGTTCATGAAGTCCTCTTTATTCAGTGTTTGTTGTCTCGATCTGACAATTGAGCAATTTGATTTCTTCAGAACCAAAGATAGATTAGATCACAACTGCAGTCTATGACTTGTGACCCTTTCTTGGATCACACCAATCGTCAAAATTGTTCTCTCTTTGTTGATTGGATATATTCAATGATATTGGTGCCTATTGATTGTCTTAGTGAACATTTACATTGACCTTTGATAGTGTATGATCATAAATTTCCAATTGTATTAACATGGTCACAAAATGTGTGTGTGTGTGTGTTTTTGTGTTTGTGCAGTTGTGGACATTATGAAGTTATGTATGTATGTCCTAATGTGTCTATTTGTGTGTATGCAACTTCATTGTTCCACCATTGCCAACCCTTCAAGGGATATATCCCTTGATATCACCTACATTTCTAGTTATTTATATCAAAGTTATCATTCATGTTATCTTAGGTCCTCCTCACCATTTGCTTTAACCTTTTTAACAAATCTAGGCTGCTCTCCTTAGTCAGCCATTTTGGATCATCTTTGCACGTCTTACAATTTAAGTTAGCTTTATACAATTTTGCAACTCCAGTTGATGTAGATCTGCTCAGGAGGGAACTTGTTGTAGAGATCTTGATTTTCAGTTCTTTAAGACAATCTCCTTGAGACCTGAATGAAAGAATGTTTAGATATGTAGAAGAAGTTTTGCTAGAAATTGAATCCTCAATCTGAAAGGGCTGATCTCTTAGTTTGTGATGAAGTAATTTAGACATATAAAAGAAAAGATAGAGTGAAGAAGCTCTAAAATCAATTTTTGAGTCAAAGCTGAAATTACATCAGCAATATCAACCTTAAAAGATCCAAATATAGCCTGCACCTATGATAGTTGGAGTGCTAATATGTGGATTTTCTGAAACTTTTTCCTAAGAAAGAGAGGAAAAAGATTTTGGGGCCCCAGTTTCAAGAACATGTGTGGGAAAAGATGCCGCTTCAGCTCCCTATGCATCCTTGTTGAACTTTCTGATAGAAAGGAGGCCCTTCCGGGAGCAAGGAGGGGAGGGAGAGAGGGGGGGGGGACCTTTCTCAATCCTGCTTCTTTTTGGGTATATGTTTTAGAAACTTCCTTCTCTGTAACCTTGTATGAGCTTCATTACTTTAGGGGCAAAGATTGTTAAAATGTCCATCTGTACTTGACATTTATATGATATTATCTTAATAGAAGGTCATAGGCATATTACAGGGATGGCATGCCTCTACTTGTATTTTCATTCATTTCAATATGCATTGGCATGAAGTGATGTTTTGTCACTTGATATGCATTGATCGTAGCTATTATAAAGTGATACAATCTTGTACCCTGCTTTCCTATTTTTAAAAGTGCGCTGGATCATGCTAAGCAGGCTTTAGTCCTACAGTAAATGGTTCAATACTTTTTCCAGTGATTGATATATATATATATATATATATATATATATATATATATATATATATATATATATATATATATAACTATATCTTTAAGAGCATTGAGTGGAGGCCAAATCTACTTGTTGGACACAAGGATTTAAAAAACAGTGATGGTGTGTGAGCAGTCAAGGTAGCACTCACATGCATTTGTTCTATGTGTGTGCATTTCTGGGCACTTCCGTATTTGGTATTTTTATAAATAGTGCCAACCAGGCACATGCAATGCATGAAAGGAGTGAATGGTCTTAAATGATTTATTTTTGAAACTAATAATTTTTTTTACCAAAAAAGAACTAATAGGATTTGGTTTTAGGAAAAAATCTTTCCATATTTATCAGCATTTGATTGGGTAGGTCTGTTAATTAGGAAGCGTTTCCATATTTACTAGCATCTGGTTAGATTGGACTGCTTATTAGCAGGGCTGGATTTGGAAAAGTCTTTACATATGTATTAGCATCTAATCAGTTGAGACTTTTTTTTTCCCTTTACGAATGAGTTTTAGGTGAGTGAGATTGTTTTTTAGGAAGGAGTTTGAGAGGGCATTTTTTTTCCCTTTCCTTCTTTGTCAGCTAGAATCAAATCAGGGATATTAATATCAATATCTTTTTGGTGTGAATGGTTGATGGTCAAAATTTTCTATTCTATTGGGTAGATTTCTTTTGTTTCTTTAATTTGCAGTTGGTTGGGCAAATCTTATTTCCTGCCCGAGTTTATTTTAATCTTTTCTTCTTCCCAACTTTTTTTTCCCTTTCTATTGAATTATGAGTTTGGGACTGCACAATTTTCTTTAAATAGGGAATGTCCCATGGCACATAGTATGAGATACTATGAAAAATTGACAAGAGCATATCTACATGTCTAAAAAGTTTCGATAGCATGGACTGGATCATATACTGTATGATTGTTGTAAGGAGATTACACCATAAAAATAGATACATTATCCTTGGGAGTTGAGATATTGCCATCAATGTTGAAGATCTACCTCCCCTTGTACATATTAGCTCTCTCTCTAGTTGAGTAATGATGAGTTTAATGTGAGATGGCATAATTTTGTTAGTGGTGAAATGTATATATACTTCTAATGATCAGTCAATGTTTCAATAAATTCTAGTAATGAAAAGGAAAAACTGCCATCTTTCTTTTATTTTAGAAGTTTAAAAAAATGTTGAACAATGAAGACATTTGTGTTTCATTGGTTGTCTTTTAGTTCTCCACTTGATATTAAGATACATATTAGAATTACATGTTGAATGATGAAAATGAAACGAGCCAGTGGATCTAGTAATTGTGAACCCCATCTTTTTATTGGAAGACCATTTGTAAACATGGATGAATGGAATACAAGCATTTATGTGTTAATTTTGTTAGAGATGCTAGCATTGTTCTCATCATCTCACTTAAAGAAATGGCTTCTGTAGAGAAACCAGCTTTTTGTGGTTCTGTGTAATATATTGATACATATTCTTCTGGATGTTCAACATGAGTACATTATAGGATCCAGATTGTCTTGGAGTTGCATCAGATCTAATTACACCTGATGCTGCTTATTTCATGTGCTTGTTGTAGAAGCCTTAAATTTTGTATCAAGGCCTTTTTGGCTGATTTATTATTGGCATGAAATGCTTAACATGAAGGGTGAGCCTTGCGCAATGGTAACATTGCTCTACTGTGAGCTGGGTGTCTCAGGTTCAAAATGAGGAAACAGCCTCTCCACAAGCAGGGTAAGGCTGCATACATTTGATGCTCAGACCCCGGCAGTGGTAGGTGCGTTCTGCAGGGGGCTACCCATGACATGATTAACATGTCCTGTCGTGGGAGTTCATTGCTAGATAGTTTGCATTGGAAATTCATGTCATCCTCCTTTCCCCCAAGCAAACTTGCAGGAAATCATTTGTTTCAGTGAGTTTCATTCCTAATTTTTATGCATGATACAGGTTCACCTGACAAGGCTGCAAAGGCTGATACTCTGAAGAAAACTCTACAAGTTAGCAATCTTAGCCCCCTTCTTACCGTGGATCAACTTAAACAGCTGTTTGGTTACTGCGGTACTGTTGTTGATTGTTTCATCACAGATTCAAAACATTTTGCTTATATAGAATACTCTAAACCAGAAGAAGCTACTGCGGCTTTGGCACTCAACAACATGGATGTTGGTGGCCGTCCATTGAATGTTGAAATGGCAAAGTCCCTACCTTCCAAATCTGCTCTCGTCAACCCTTCTTTACCATTGATGATGCAGCAAGCAGTTGCTATGCAACAGATGCAATTTCAACAGGCCTTGATGATGCAACAAGCAATAGCCTCTCAGCAGGCTGCTGCACGAGCAGCAACAATGAAATCTGCAACAGAGATGGCAGCAGCCAGAGCTGCTGAAATAAGCAAAAAATTGAAAGCAGAAGGTTTAGGTAGCGAGGATAAGGAAGTTAACAGAAAATCCAGGTAATTGAACTTGCTTCTTATTTGATTATGACATACCTAACTATGAGATTGTAGGGGATAGCTTTTGTGTTGGAATGGGATACATGCAACTGAAACATTGATTTATGATGTTTTATCTAGTCTCGTTTGTATACTTGTCAGGAAAATAGTAGCCTATGATTTCCTTCGATGGTCCATTGTCACCATTATGATTATTGACCAATTGTCTACTTTCTTTATCTTATGAATTCTGGCATCCGATTTTTTATTTAATTTTTTGAGTGGAAGTCTTGTTGTCTTGGTGTAGGATCCACATTGATGTTTCCATTTACCCTAATCATTGCTTTTTATCTTTGTTTTTGGGATTTGAAGCAGGTCACCATCTTCCTCTCGCCAGAGATCCAAGTCTCGGTCAAGGTCACCTATCAAGTATCGTAGAAGCAGGCGGTCTCGCTCTTTCTCACCAATAAGATGCTCCCGAGATCGAAGGTCAAGATCACCAGTAAGATCGCACCATTCAAATCATGGCACTGAAAGATCATACAGAGATGATTGGGACAACTACAGCAGGAGTCGAAGGCGAGAAAGAGAAAGATCTCATGATCGTTTTTCCTCTCATTCAAGAAGACACCAAAGTAGGAGTTCAAGTCCTCGATTGAGAAAATCCTCTCGAGCTAGTCCAACATCACCAAAGCATCGTAGAGAAAGTCCAAGTCCCAGAACAAAGAGATCATCTCGAGTTGGTTCAAGGTCACCAAGGCATCACAGAGGAAGCAGATCATCTCCTGCACGTGACCATCGGTCTTCTCACTCTAGTAGGCACTCCAGATCAAGATCTGCGGAGAAAAGGCATCATTATGAAAAAGCAGATGCAAAGAAATCTGAAAGGCAGAAGGAGGATGGTAAAAGATCTGATGGAAGTAACACAGCTAATAAAAATGCAAAAGGCACAAGGGAACCAAAGGAAGATAAGGCTGCTGATTCTTCTGTAGACAGTCATAAGAGGATCTTCTTATTAAATGAAGATGAAACATTGAAGAATGAGAAGGGTATTAGGAAACGTAAAAAGTCTAAACTGGATGACCAAGGCTCTGAGAGAACTGATTCTATGGTAACGGAGCAAAATCTCATGGCAGAAGACTTGGAGATGTATGAAGATAAGAGGTTTTCTATGATGTCAAAATCACATAGAAGTTCTGCAAATGATGATGATGATAATCATGCTGAAAATCAGCATTTGACCAGGCATAGGAAAACAAGAACAAATTTTAAGGAACATGGCAGAAGAGAATGTGCTTCTAGGGAAAGGGAATCTGCAACTGGAGAACCTAAACACTTGAGGGATGATAGAGCTTCACATCATTCAAGTTCGAGATCTCACAGAAGTTCACACCATTTGGGAGAAAAGTCCTCCAGGGATAAAGTAGATCAGCACAAACTGGAGAAACCAAAATACAAGTATGAAAAGCCTCGTGAAAAATATGATGTCATCAAAGAGTCTAGAACTTCAGATGGAAGGCCAGAAAATGTTGAGGTTTCTCAAGAGCTGAAGCCTGATATATCAGGTTCAAATTCAACTAAGGGTGGAGTGCAGGAATCAGGGGATCCTAGGGGAGATAAAATGTTACAACAGGATAATAGGCATTTGGAAAGTGGTAACTCTATGGCCAACAAACAAAATCATATTGATGGTAATTTTGATGGACCGAAGGAAGATTGTAGTGTTGATAATTTGAAGACCCACAAGAAAAGCCCAGCATCAGAGGGCCATGGAAAACTTATAATAGGGGGAAATGATAATAGCGAAGGGAAAAACTTAGAGCTGGAGCCAGGGAAGTTGGAAAGTTATGATTCCATTGAGAAGAAAAAACATTATCAAGCAGAAGCAGCTGGCCTGATCAACAGGTATCAGGATGATAATGGTAATGGATCAACATACCTTGAAGGTGACACTTTACCTGGAAAAACGGATCTGAACATCAAGAAAACAGAGCTCGTTAGCTATGGACATGCAGGATCGAAAAAAGATGGCCTTACTACCTATATGTCGGGGTTGAAAACTTGCAGCACAAGTCTTGAAAAAACTTCAAATGCTGGTTTGAATGAGTTTGAAGACTTTACTGATCAAGAGCATATCAAACATGGTTTGGGTGACTCAGAAGAAAATTTACTTGACTATGTGTCAGAAGGATCACAGAAAAATAAAATTACTGGATACTTCTCAAAGTTTGTTGCTCATGAGAGTTCTATAGTGCAGGGCTCTTGTTGTTTGGGTGGAGCTTATTCTGATGATATTCCAGAATGCTTGACTGAAGATAGGATGACTGCTCATTCTCCTCCAAATTCAACATCACTGTATGAACCTGAGTGCTGGATCTCTATATATCCAGATTGTTGTCCATAGCTGGTTCCTTTCTGATCTAGTGTTTTGGTTGCAGGAGTTGAGGATGTGCTTTGTGGAAGAAAAGCTCAAGTTGCCATGAGACAACTTAACATAATAGATCAAAATCTATTATATGAAAAATGGAGGGATGAAACATTCAACTTTAGAAGCAGACTTTTTTGTTCTATTAAGAGTTTTTCTCCTGGTAAGATGATATTGATGCAATGTTTAGTGCTTCAATCTGCACATGTTTGTCCTTGCAGGTCAGGTTGGGAAAGACTTGGAACATTTCTTGGATCATATTGGAGCTAGTTGAAGTACAATCAAGATATGCTTGTTTCCTGTCTGCAGTAATGGTTTTATATTGTTGGATGACTGTATTGAATTAGTTCCAGTGCATATTACATGACAGTTGGCATTACTCGGTTGGTGAAATTGTGTTGTGGTTATATTCCTTTATTAGGTAGCAAACTTCTCCAGTTTGTTTTTCAAGTTTTTAGGGCACTTGTCACATAGTTCTTTTCCCAGTTATTTCTATTTCCATATACAAATGCTGTCTGAAGCATGAAAGATTTTGATATCTGGGGCTAGCAGTTTAATATTTGAACAAATGCAGGGATTGCCTGCTGTAGACTTATTGAATGTTGTGCGGGGGATGGATGAAGCATTACTTTTTGAGGTGCATCACTTTTTGGCATAGTCTATAGTGTTGTTTGTTGAATTTGCGGGGAATATTACACTGTTTTTATTGAGTGTGTTGGCTTCCATAAGTGGTGATTCCAGTTTCTCCTTTTTTCTCCCTTTCTTTTGTTTTGCTTCCTTCCTTTTTGTTTCTGGGTAACAGGCTGCTGTATTAGGAGTCCGGTATGAGTGATCCACATTAACTAACTGTTGGTTGTCTGAGCAATCACATCCTTGAGGGTCGGCATGGCACCTGCTTGGACTGCTTGATTTGTATTTCAAGATAAGCAATGTAACTTCATATATAAGCTTCCTTTCTAACCCTCTCATTTTTCGCCATATTTGGTCGGTTGGCTGGATAAAAGGTTGGTTTGTTGTAAGCCATTCTAAAGTTTGCACTAATCTCTCATATAGCTTCACCAATGTAATGGTTGTTTGTCATACCAAAAACATGTGCAGGTGTTAAAAGTGGATTACCATTGGAGCATTTCTCAGAGCAAGTTGTCTAGGTTTTGCCTCTAATGCAGGAAAGGTATGCAGATAAAGTTTGATTAGTGTCAACTTGAAAGATTTTTCAGAACTTTTTAGAAAGCTTGTGGACTCATATATTTAAGTTTCAAGAATGTGTTTCAACCATACTAGAATGATTATAAAGTCATGATCTATTTTGCCTCCTTTCCACTTGTTCTTTTTTCTTTTTGTGTTTTTCGGTTCTGGTTAGATGAGCTGCATATATGGTGGAATAGATGAACAGCATTGCTGGGTGAAACCTTAAAACTGCAGGCTCACCATGCCATCCTGATCAGACCTGTCGAATTCAATTTCTTTTACCTTGCCAGCCTTTGTTATCTCAGGAGATAATTGAAATATATTTGATGTGTATCAGTAACTTATCATCTGATCAAATAAAGTTTTACTTGGCTATAAGAAATTTTGAAAAACAGGGTTTTCTACATTGAGATTGCATTTCATTGTTTGCTAGCTATGATTTTACGTATTTTTTCTTTGTTCAACCACAATGAGTTCAATACTCGTGAAAATAGTGGAAGTGTAGAACTAATAGTAAATCCTAGTAGTAATAATAGTAATTATGATAATGTAGATTTAGGTTTAGCAATGGAGTGAATGTTCTGTTTCAAACTTTAATGAAGATAAACATCTATGAAACAGAACAAAGCTGCTTAACAATAGAGTGAATTTGTTGCTCTTAGCCATTCATTCGATCACATAGAAATCTGTGTTATGAAATATATCCTTGACAAGTTCTGTTTTTTTTTGTCTTTGTCCCTTTTATTTTTTCCCCCCCTTTTAAGCTGGGATCTGCTTCACTTGGATAGAGAAAGATGCAGATATGTTGACAAATCTTCTCCAGATAGTGCCTAAAAATTGCTTGATAGTCGACATCCCTTGATATGTGCTGCATTGGCCCAAAAGCAATGCCTATTTTGCTGGCTATTTTTTCATCTGTTTGCATGGGTAATATCATGGATTGAAAGGATTAAGCGCATCACGTGTATGCAAGCTAAGATTTATGTATCCTAGCTGTTCGGTGACAATCCGATTTTGAATGATGTGGCAAGTGACTTTCTTATATATTTTTTGTTAATTGTCATTTTTTGCTAAAAATTGTCTATTCTGTTAGGTGCCTTAATCACAGATTTAAACATGTGCTGATTTCATGAAAAAAATGTGTAAAAATGTAAATCAGTTTCATCTTTGACCATGTTGGAACATTTGGCCAAATCATGATCTGAAAGCTTTTGTTTCAATGTTATTTGATGATCTATCCAAGAGTATGCTGTCATTGACTAGTTTAATGTCTGCATCCAAGTGCACGCCAAATTTGCTTATGTTCAGACATATCTTCCGGGAATTAGTGGATCTATTCCTATTTACAATATCTGGTTGGGCATGATCTGTAATTACCGTGGACATCCATGTATCGTAGAAGCTGTTTGATTGGCCCTTTAGATGTGTAATCCTGAGAAGACGATAATTTCAATTGTAGAGTTTTCAATAGTCACGCATGAATTTTTCACTCAGTGAATGAATCTTGTTCAACCAAAAATGAATCTTATACTATTTATTCTCTAGATATAACAGAACACCCAAAGTGGCAAACTATTGAAGATTTAATCCTAATGTTTGTTGTTCATTTTGATGATTTTGAGTTTCTTCATGACCACTGTCTCTCTGCTTCCTGCTCTTTTGTGCCGTGTTGTAGTGACTTATTCTCATTTTTGGTGATTATTTTTACTGATTTTTAATTTTGTTGTAATCGCAATTCTCTCGAATCTGCTGAATTTTCCTATTTGAGCTTACCAATTTCTTGAAAAATTGCTGAGCACAAAGTCTGTTGCTGGTCTCCAATTGCATTATATTTTTTATCAAATGCCCCAACTATCATAGCTTTTTGTTTTCCTTCTTCGGTTTTCCCTTATTTTTTATATTTTAAGATAAATTACAAAAACCTCTATGAGATCAGATATAAATTATATTTATATTTACATTCAATAGCTTGAAAAATCTGCTATTGCACCTTTGAGGTTTATTTTTAACCTACATTTTAATCCATGTTATTAGTTAAACCATTAATATTAAATGGGATTCAAATGGCATGTCAGAATAAATTTATAAAATAATAAAAATAATCTTGAATGAAAAAAAGGGGGACTTTGGCCAAGTAAAGGACTTTTTCCTACCAACCCTTCCTTGAGGTACCAGTCTATCATTGATATCTCCAGGCGGTCGACCTGGAGCTGTTCTTTGGAGAAGGTGAACACTTGGTGCCACTTTGGGTTTTGGTTTCTCTCCAGGTGCTTGGTCTTTCTGATGTAGTTGTTGAGCTTCACCTCCATGTAAAGGTCGAGATTGTTGATGATGTCCATTGTCAGCAAGTTTCGAGCTTTGACGATGTTGATGTAAAGGTATTCTATTTATTTCACTAGGTCATAGGTGTTGGTGATCTTGGCGTCGCTGTGGTAGCCCCTCTGAGTGGTGATTGGCGGCTGCATCTCTTTGAGATCGTAACCAGATTTCAATTGTGGAGAGGCATCCATGTGCATCATTGGCAGCGATGGAAGTGGCGGTGATTCTATTTAGAAGTGGTGGCTTCGGCTGTGGTTGTTCTCCATGTTCATGGGTTCTTTAGTCCAATTTTATGTATGTTCGAAGCCAGTTGTGTAAAAGATTTTTCTCTTCTTGATGGTCGGTGGAGAGTTATCGGAGGAATGAATTTTCAGAATGGTGGTGGTCGTCGAGGGGGTGTGGTCGGAGGAGGCTTTGGAGGAGTTGGGGATGGCAAAGAGGCAGAGGGTGAGGTCGCCACAGATGCAGGAGAAGAGGTAGCACCAGTTGAGGGAGCAAATTTGAAGGGCGACCTCAGCGCAGGAGGGGGCGATGGAGGAGTCGGAGAGGCAGACCCGATCGAGGAAGCTACGACTCTACTGGTGGCCGTTGCTGGCGAAGCAGTCGTGATAGACGATGACTTGTATGGTGCGGCTATGTGGGTCGAGGGGGTTAGTGATGTTGAAGAAGAAAAATTCATTGCTGAAGGATTTGAGGTCATAAAGTTTGGTTCAGGTTCTCCTCATGTACACCTTGGTAAGATTGAGCGAGACTAATTTGGAGCAGTTGCTGAGGGACTTCGGAATGCAGTCGATGAACTAGTTATTTTGAACGTAGAGCTATTCCAAGCTAGTTTCATAGGTTTGGCAAAGTGTTGAGGGGATTGACCTCGAGAAGCCATTGGAGCTGAGATTGAGTAGCTCCAGTATCGGGAACTTCGAGATTGACGGCTCAAGAATCTCGAGAGTCGATAGGAAAGAGGATAGGGTCTCAAAGGGGAACTTGTTGGAGAAAGTTGTTGGAGAGAGAAAGGAATGTTAGGGTGGAGCAAGAAGAGAGGTCGGCGGGAAGAGTACTGGCGAAGTGGTTGGTAGAGAGGTTTAGATAGCTGAAACTTCGGCACCTGTCGAAGACTCTAGCCATGATTATCACCGACGAACTCGTTTGCAGAGAGGTCCAGGTGTTAGAGGCTGGAGCAGTTGCTAATCGATGGGATCTTGTCGGTGAGTTGGTTTTTGATCAAGTCCAATCATTGGAGGAGGTCGAGGCTTGAGAGCAACAGTCGGAGGTCGGTCTCATCGGAGATCTTGTTAAAAAAGAGGTCGAGAGTCTATAGCGAGAACCCACTATTGTTGGAGGAATTTTTCCTGGTGCGAGGCATCTTGATGGAGTTGCTGGAGAGGTTGTGCGACCTCAACCTCCATGCAGGCGGCGACAAGGTTATAAACATTAGAGTGAGGTCCAGCATGGAAATGGATTTGAGCTCGGTAAGAAAGAGGATGATGTATTTTTTTTGGAATTTGAGAGCCCATCATTAAAAAGATTAAAAAAATGAGAGAGACCTAAGGAGATATTTTCATCTTTTTATATTATATAAATAGTTTGACTAACATTGTTAATTTAAGAAGCTGTAAATGTAAGTTTTATAAACTTCTGAGTGTAAATGTAATAAACAAAAATCTCAGGAGAATTTTTGTAATGTCCTATATTTATACAAGATTATTTATCGTGCAGACTGATAGGTTGGTAATGTTTTGCCGGTCTTTCTGCCTTTGGTTTATCTTGTCATGTGTGATTTCACGTTCGGATCTGATCACCCTTTAAATATTGTTGTGGAGCTTTGGGCTTGCAGCATGTGAGAGACTTCGTTTGCTTGGATTCCTCCTAGCAACTTGCGTGGGACAAAGGGGAAGATACGGGATTGGTCATTGGTGGTTATAAATAATAGTGGGGCAAGGAGTCAAAGAGGACTGTGACATCATGATAAGTCACATTGTCATTGTTCGGTGCGTTTCCTGATGAATTTTCATGGTTGATGGGCTTGCATTCTCACATCATATGTGAGTGATGTTAAAGGTGATTTGGTTCCGCAGTCTGTGCCGTCTCTGGATTCATGCTGCTGCTCTAGGTCAAAGCAATAGGATTTGAATCAATATCTAAATGTTAGTTGGGATTTTTAGAACTAAGATAGCAACGGGAGAGAGTTAAGGAGGGCATGTGTGAGGAAAATATGTAATCCAATTACGAAGAAAACAAATTAACACAAAATATATGTGTAATTTCTTTAATATTTTTATATCTAAATATGCAATATATATAGTTTCTTTCTCAAAATTCAGATTATCAGATTTTTGGATTCTAAAGCTGAGTTTGGTCTGATGAGAAACTGAATCTTAGAAATAGAATCCATACTTGATCCAATAACATTATCGAGAACTTGATTTGGATCCATATTAGGTTATTACAAAATAATCAGCAGATTTTGGGTTATCATTCACACATTTAAATGTACACAACTGCTAGGTTTTCTCCATTTGATTAGTGTAAAAGAGAACGTGTATGGTTGCGGATAGTGTTTGGAGCAAAACTTGCTCTAATTTTGTTTATTCAAACAATTAATCATGTTTGCTCTAGGATAAAAGAGAAGTTATAAGGGGGAAGTTAGGTGTGCTGAAGAATGTTGTAATTGATTGCAACACTAGTTTCAGACATACACAGTACCTTTAAACAGGAACGTTGTGCTGGTTTTCACATCTCTCTATTTTATTATTTCATTTAACAGTCGAGAAATTCTTTATACACCACATCCAGTATAAAAAAAATATACTATCCCATCTGATTGGGCTACGTAGCCATCGCTTTCCAATACACATTTAATACTTGCAGTTTTGCTTTTTCGTTTAAAATTTTGAATGATAAAAATGTTTCTCTTTTTTTAAATAAATTATGACATCTGTACATTCTATAGGATATCATAAAAAAGAGAGGAGTATTTTTGTCATTTAAAAATTTCATAAATTTTTAATGACGAAAATATTCTTTCCTCTTTATTATTTTTGGAAGAAAAATTATGACATCATATGTAGGAAATTATAATTTGATCGCAAGATGTCATAATATAGCCATAGGATGTCATAATTTTTTTAGAAGAAGAGTATTTTTATCATTCAAAATTTTAAATGAAAAAGTGGAACTGCAGGCATTAAATGCGTATTGAAAAGCATCATAAATTTTCAATGACGAAAATATCTTTTTCCTTAATGATTTATGAAAGAAAATTATAACATCTTGTGCAAAAAATCATAATTTGATCGTAGGATGTGGCCACGGGATGTCATAATCTCTTTAGAAGATGAGGAATATTTTCATCATTCAAAATTTTAAATGAAAAAATGAAACTATAGGCATGAGATGTGTGTTAGAAAATGATGGCTAATGACCCAATTAATTGGGACGGTATATTTTCTCTACACCGGGTGCGGTGTACAAAGAATTTCCTTTACTATCAAATATTAACTTTTGCCTTTGATGTTTCATGCAGAACCATAGCATCATTGCGTGCATAGCAACATGTTTTTAAAGCAACCCAAAGCCTGAGCTTTTAATATTTTCATTAGCATTAGGATATGAACCCGTCGTCTTTGGTGAAGGAGCATAAGCTTTGGGTGATCTTGCAAAGAACCTCGGCCAGAAACCATCAGGCCATGTCTCCCACCGATGATCCCCACAATTAATGCGGGGTCTTGGCTTCTAAAAATCAGATTGGCTGCGTTGGGTAACAACACAAATAGGCTGACGAAGAAGATCTCCAAAACCGTCCGGCTGGAAAGAAAGTGTTGATCAAAGGAATACCTGAACTAAAGAATTAAGGCATGGTATAACCGGATACCAGAATAGTAGCCGATAGACATTCTAGTTACTTAATTCATATTTGTTAAATAACTACAGCTAAATTAGATCAAATGAGAAAAAGAAGCACGTTCGGGTGGTTAGTTCTATTTGAAGGTAAGAAGTTTGGGCAGTAAGGGGTAGGTTGATATAGGGGACTATATTTTATATAAACACATGGTCTTGTTCATTTCCCATCAAGGAAAAGAGATTGGTTTGGAGTTCGAAGGGATGAAAGTTTCTCGCATCCTTGGCCAGCAAGCGAAGGCATGGTAATGTCATAGTGTCGATAAAAGGCCACAGGCAGACAAATCAGGTGCTTGATACTAATGAACATGGCTGCTCATATGTGAAGCTTCGGACAAGTAAGTTAGAGCCTGCACTGGTCCTCAGCACGTCGACACACGGGTGTATCCCCACATTCTAGAGTTATTTTTTAAAATATTATTTTTAAAACTATTGATAGATTTATCTTAGTTTGGATGACATGGGATGCTATGATTTCATTGCCATGAAAGATGAAATCATAGATTGAATCCACTATTTTTTTTTGAAGTGATTTGCTGATGTATTACTAAAATTATGGGTTTAACTCATGATTTCAAAATAAAATTATTAATTGAATTCATAATTTCAATTGAAATCGTCGATTGAACTCATGATTTTATGGTAGCCTCCTATTAGTTATTGGTGATCGGCTCAAAATTTTTTTTCCTACTTAATTATAAAGGCCTGATTACCCCAATTTTTTTTATGCATGTTATAATAATGTGATGAGTTTGACCAAGATAGATGATGTTAAATTAAGAAGTCCAGGGAATTAGTAATGTCTGAATTTAGAAAATAATCTGAAACTTCATTTAAATAAATAAAGAACAAAATATTTTTATTTTTTAACTAAGAAAGAATCAAGTCCATATAGTACAAAAATATAATAAAATATAAAAATTAGGTCCCATATGGTGGCCACCTCTTCCTTCATGTAGTTGCTTCTGACGATGCCTTGATTTAGCTTCACTTGGCCCCTCATATTTCTTTGTATATTGCTTTATCTCTATGATAGTCTTTTATGCGACTCTTTCACTTATACAACCTCTTACATGATATGGAACTCACTGGTGGCTCATGTCATTCGCCGCATACTCAAAATGTACAACAGTCTCCTTAATGGACCAAAACTATCTTATGTCATCATGCATGTACACAATCGATGATATGTATGGAGTGAATGTAGAGAACTCTGAAATTAGGAATGGACAGGCAGTATGTCGTTGTCTACCTCATCTATGCAAAGTAGGAGGAGATGCTCTCGACGATGATGGATGAGGAAAAGGTGGAGTGTCATCTGATTTGTCGAGATCATGATCTACCTATAGATATAAAGCTGTATATGCTCATCAACAGCATAGAGGACTGATGTGTATATCTCCTAGATGACATGTTCGGATGTGGACATAGAGTCTATATGAGCATGATCATGAATCCTTGCCAGACTGTCATTCTAACATAGATAAGTACGTAATGAGCAATTTGGAATAAAATAATAAACATGAAGAAGGATAAGAAAATAAAATTAAACACATACTAGATAGTCAAATATTATACCAGTATGACAAATGAATCGACAAGTGATACGGTGGTACCATTAAATGTAGGGGTCATAAAAGTCCATAGCACCATAAATCGATGTACCATCTATAACTTGATCTCATTGACTCTCCCATAGCTAAATAAAGTGCTGACGAGTGACGCTCCAATCTTGATCTTCTCATCCTCTAAGGTCAATATGATGTAGCCTAGCATTGGTGTCACAATCGAGTGGAATAGATTGTTAGATCCCAAACTGGCACAACACTCTATTAGTGTAGTGCCACTCTATGTTATAGAAACATAAAAGTGGCATCCGACTTCGCCATATATTCTATCTATTAAAGCAATAATCTGTTAGCTCTGTAAGGATCTTAGGAGTATACGGCCGCCATATCACCTTTGTATGAACATGATGAAATATAAGTATTTAAAATAAATTCATGACAAACATAATTATAATATATGTAATTTTTTTTTATTTTACCTGTCCAGCTTTTTAACAATAATTTTTTTTTCTATCTACTCAGCTTTCTGACGATCGAGGTGGTATCAATACAACATTAGAACATGGGTGGACATTTTTGTTATCCAGATCGCATCTCTCCATTTATGCATCCAAAAGCATAAGTGAGTTACATATGATTCATACATGCTTAGATATGAAAATTAGTGTTCAATTTTCATTATGTACCTGATGGCTAACGAACTTTGTGGCACTGCACTTTTATCAACCAAATCTATAATAGGATCTAAGATAGACTAACCTAATCTATGCAGAGCTATGTATGGAAAAGTATCCCAAGCCCATACCTATAGTAAAATCAAGGGTTCCATAATATCACGTGCGTCTTTCCTACTTGCCCTGTGCAGTTTTTTGTATAATCATGCTAAACCTGCACTACTCCAACTATAGTATCCCGTGAAGTCAAAATACTCAAGTAATGGCAAAAACATAATATGCATCAGATTTTTTGATTTATCCATGAATAGACACCTTTTCATTAGTTGCAAAATATATGCTCTAGTATAATGTTGTATGGCTATATCATTTGCATTAGGAAAAAACTTACTAAACTGCTCTCCTAGCCACACTATACTCAACCATGAACCGTTGAGTTTATTTGGAGGTGGGACAACACCTAATAATTTTAAGCATACCTGTTGCCAATCATGGCATATACTATTTATCACTACAAGACCGTCAATTAATAACTCCAACTGGATGCAGATATCCTCCAACATGATGGTGCACTCTCCATACAGCATGTGAAATATGTGAGTCTCTAGACGCCACTGCTCTATGAATGTAGTAATCAAGTATCAATCTAGTTGGATGAAACTAATGTAGGTTAGGTCATAAAATCTGGCCTGCTATAAATATGGCACTATGTATATATCAAGAGATATCGCTATATGCAAGGCCAGCTCCCTACGCCGATATGTGAGAAAGCTAGACTCTTGCCAACACAAAAAAAGAAAAATCAATATATTAATATTAATTTAATGTAAATAAATTATTGACATAATATTAATTATATCAATACAAAGTTGACCATCCCAGATTGCCAATGGTGGATTAGTAGTCTGCCCATATAGTATAGAGTCATCTATTGGGCTTAGATCCATGTATACAATATGTTGCACACATTTAAAACAAACTATTTATGCTTTTAAGAGTAAAAAAGGTATAGTCATTTAATTATTTTAAATTTGCACAAACCTTCAAAACTTGTACTAACTTGAACAATGTACTCTATCATGAATAATGGTAAGGTTTTAGTACTAAATTAAAGAAACCAAACAATATCACAAATAAAATCCAATAAAGGTTCATTAGAATTCAACTAAATACAATATTAGATACAAAGTTTCATTAGATTTTAACAAAGTTGCATTACATTTCATTCTCCATTTTTTGGTTATATCTGTCTGTCATGTGTTTCTTCTTGTTCATTCTCCATTTTTTGGTTATATCTGTCTGTCATGTGTTTCTTCTTGATAAATTTGACATCTAGATCTGTTGCCAACTTCTGCTCAATTTATTTAATTTCTTAGTCTCGATGACCGTGGTCTCCCCTTCTATCACAACTATTCTTTTTGTGGTACTATCAACATGTCTTTGGTTGTGACTAATAATCTGAATATAGAATAGGTTAAAATTGATGACTATAATTGTGATGGTATTTATTTAGAGTATAGCACCGATCAATGTATTGTCAGAAATCAATTACCACATGAGTATAAGTAGCCATCACATATGAACAAGACAAATGATAGCACTATCATTTCTGGCATGTACATGTATGCTCCAATAACCGCACTATTTGCATCCTATATTATTAAAAAATAAATTTATTCATTTATTACATACAATAACATGATTATTAAAAGAAAGATTTGTATTATTGTTCATCTAAATATTATTGTCTTTATTCATATAAGGTCCATGTAATGCCATTCACACTTGAAACATGCTAGTTGCCTTGTTAAATCTTGTAATATTATGGGAGGTAGTTTTCGATTGGTTGGTGATCACAAAAATTATAATAAAAATGATAAATCTTTTATCCTTATTTAATGCATTTTCTGTTTGGGCACATCGACCATCAAAATATGATATAAGCCAGAAGAATGTCAGTTGCACTAATGAAGTTAGTCATAATTCCAATCTTCGACCACCAACATGTGAAAGTATCCATTTCTCTATAAGAATTTCATTTAACCACCGAATAGCTTCCGAGTTTACTATTTCAATCTTTCTCATATAGTTGCTAAACTTCTTGACTTGTGTTTGCATGCCGATTTTTTTACCAAATCTCTTAGTTTTGAGTTCTAAAATCTTGTGTTAAAATTGCTCACTACATGGCATTGGCAATATTCATGATATATATTGGGTGGTTATCAACCAAAATATTCATTTTCTATAGCAAATAATATACCTGCATGTCGATCTGAAATTAGATAGATGTACCGATGTGAGGTAACAAAATATCTCAGACAAACTAAGAACTAGCCCTATGTATCAGTAGATTCTTTATCTTAAGAATCTACTGTAGCAAATACAAGTAAAAAAATTTGATTATTTTCATTCATAGCGATTGCAATCACCATTATCTCCCGATACTTTTCATATAAGAATGTGGCATCAATACTGATTATAGGTTGGCAGTATTTGAAGCCTTCAATCGATGGTGAAAAGATCCAAAAAATACGATCAAATGTAGCACATATTAGGTAATCGATAGGAGTACCGATGAATTTTATCCAAGAGCCAGAGTTAAATTCTCAACAGCATGTAACCATTTTGATAATAAGTCATATGACTTAATTCAATCTCCATATACTATGATCATTGCTTTTTGCTTCGCCTTCCATAACTTTCTATAACTAGACATATAGTTGAATATGTTTTCTAAGAGTACTACACCAATGCTAGCGATAGAAATTATAGATACTTCTTTTACAAGATCTCATATTTCATTGATGATTAAGTTGGAGTATAGCCCAAAATGATCTTGAAAAAGCATAGTCGAGACACATGTATGCAGACCGACATATTGTGTGATTTCAAAATAATCATGGTGCTTAATTGCTCGAAGAATCCAATTGTAATCTGACTCCTTATTTTTAGTTTTAACAATCCAACACTTTGGCTTCGACTCAACAACCTTAATTTCAGGATTCCTGTCAATTAAATACTATTTTACTGCTGTTTGCAATTCCATCTTATTTGTAAAATGGAGCTCCTTATATAACTCTTCACCTCTTTTCTACATACTACATCATGCCTGCAACACAGAAGATATTGATACATTAGTAGCTGCCCAATCCATCCTCTTGAATGTTTTAGAAGGAGCTTCAAATATTGGAAAATTTGAGACTCCTCTATCCTGTAAAATTCCTATGTCATGTGGGCTTTCTACATCATATGATATGCCGGGTTGCTGAGTATCATCTTCCATATCATCTTCACTCAGTACATCATCTTTCTAAAAAGCTAATTATCTATATGAACTGTATCGTTAGTAATCATGTAAAATGAAGTTTATCTGATAATAGTTTGTGACACATCACTATGTTGGGAATAGTGTCCCAAAGCCAATCGTCAGCCTGTTGACGGTTGTGCTCCTTTTTGTATTAGTACATGAATTATAAATAAATAAAAGTTATTTTGGTATTTTTTCATCACAAACGTTTCATCTTCTAATGAACTCCTGTGTTGTGGTGAAGTCCTTAGGACTATTTAGACTCGACAAAGAAGGATTTGTCGCTTAGTCCTTAAACATGTTCGCGACCAAATGATACGTTGTTACCAAGAACGACAACGTTTATCGAGCATAGGTCGTTGTGTGCCATATGGGTTGGTTGTCCTCATAACCAAAGAGTGTGGAGATACTGGTATGGCATACAGGTGAGATGTAATGGTACATCTGTACTGAACGTGACCAACTCCGGAGCTATTTCTGCTGTCAAGATTTGCTCCGATGGGATATGGGTATAAATATCCCTCCGACCTGAGACCGCCACGGTGACTTGCAAGCAACTCACTGCACTTAGGCACTGGACTACCTGAATTTCTAATTCAGTGACGGAAGGTTGCTGGGTGTAGTCAAGTACTTGACTTGTCGGTGCGTGTGTCAAGATGGGATTGACCACTCCAGTTTAGGAGCTGTGTACAGTCGTGTTTCAATTTAGCAAAACCTTGGCCAGGGTAGTCCTAGTGAGGAGTCACAGGACTAATTGAGTTGAGCACGATTCGGATGATATCATCAGGGTTGACAGTTTAACCCTGAGTCGTCCTAAACACAGGGGTCAAAAGGGATGAATTATACGGTAACCATATTCACGTAGGTTCTGAATGTTGCGATTGCGATTATTCGATCTATCCGGTCGTCGGGTACCATTGCTAGATGGTCACCTCGATTAGTACAGGAATTGGTTCCTATGCTACCGGTTTAGGTTCGAACCTGCGGGGTCACACACATTAGAGGTTTCTTTCTGATCTGATGGCTGATTATGAGTCTTATCTATCTGGGACTCTATGATTGAGAATTAGGATTCTCTAATCATGAGTTCCACACATTTTGGGTACCGGGGTCAAAATTTTGAATTTCAAATTTTGAATTTGAAATTTGAACTCTTTGATCAGTGTTTCATATCGATGGTCTCTGATGCCTGATTGCCCATCGGATTTGGACTCAATATTTATGAGAAGTTTAATTAGTGATTTAATTACTAATTAACTCAATTTGATTGAGTAATTATTTTTGGATCAAGTCCAATTGAATTGGATTCAGTTTGGATTGACCCGATTAGGTTAAATGTTGACCTAATCGCTAAGGTGGTTTAGTCCCTGATTTGATCAGGGGTTAGGTTTAGTTAATTTTTGATTTGATTAGAATTTTATTGAGCCTAATTAAGCCTAATTATGTTGGGTTTAATCTGGTCTAATTGTGCTTAACCTATTTTAAACTAGGTTGGCTCAATTTGAATCAAACCACCTTGTTTTAAATTCCCTGCGACACCCAACTTCCTTGCACCCATTTGAATTCACGAGAAGAAACTTCTCGTGAAATTTTTCTCACGCAAAACCCTTCCCCACGCCCTCATTTGTGTGCCATATGGATGGATAAAATAATTAGTTAGCCATTCAAATTCAAAGCATGTTTGAATTTGAATGGATAACTTATCACTTGCCCTTTCATCCTTATCTATTTTGTGCGCCACATAACTTACACGAGAAAAGGTTTCTCGTGAAACATTTTCCACGCACAAAGAGTCACGCCCCTTCTCTTCTCACGCCCAAAAGGATAGGGATAAGTTGGTTTTCGTTTGAATTCAAATTTGATTTGAATTCAAATGTGTAACCTCTTGTCTTTATCCTCTCACGCGAATAAGACACGTTCGACGTTGTTTTAAAAAGAGGAGAAAGGTGGGACGTACGTAGAAATTTTAGGAGAAAAACTTTGGGGCGTGTGGAAGGCTTCTGCGCAAGGTGAAGATCCAAAACCTTCCGAGAGAAAAAGAAAGAAAAGAGAGAAAATTGGGCGTAGGGTTTTTGGTGTGTACCCTAGGGTTTCTACCTAGGGTTCGGAAAGTGAGATTGGTATGCCACGAGTGTCGTGAGTCCACCAAATTTCAGGGAGAGATCCATCAGCCTCTGTGCAGATGATCCGGAGCATCCGAGAAGTCGGCACACATCGATCGAAGGAGTTTGATCAACATCTACCATCAAAAGGGTGAAATCATGAACTAGCATTCGTGAGGAGCTGATCAGACGGGAGTTTCGTGTGGATGATCTGCAGAGGCCAGACATTTATGTGGCTGTGACGTGATGATCAGAGCCCTCCGACGGTGATCAGATTGCGGTGATCGACTACCCGCAAAAGGTGATGTGTTCTGAATACAGTACTGTAAAACGTTTACTGATTCAAATTTGAATTTCAAATTTAAATGCATGCTGTTGTATCATATTTAGATTCTAGTGTAGGGTTAATTAGTATTAATTAATGAGATTAATTAATAATTCTACTGTAAAATAATAATTTTGAAAAAGTTTTAAAATTACCATTTTGCCCCTGCACTAAATTTTTGCTTCAAATGGTATCGGAGCATGGTTTTAGAATATGATATACATATGCATGCGTAGATTAAGGTGTAATCTATAAGTTTAAATTTGAAATTTAAAATTCAAAATTCAAAATTCAAAAAGATTTGAAATTTGAAATTTGTTAGAAGTTTCAAATTTGAAATTCAAAATTTGAAATTTGAAATTTGGTTGAAATCTCAAATTTGAAATTTGAAATTTGAAATTCAAAATTCAAAATTCAAAATTTGAAATTTGGTTGAAATCTCAAATTTAAAATTCGAAATTCGAAATTTGAAATTCAAAATTTAAAATTCAAAGATTGGAAATTCAAAATTTGAAATTTGGTTGAAATTTAAAATTTAAAATTTAAAATTTGAAATTTGAAATTTGAAATTTGAAATTCAAAATTTAAATTTTGAAATTGGTATATTTAGATATACTTGATCCAAGTAGCAAGTAATCTAATTGGGTTGGTTGCCATGGCCGTCCGGTCATAGGAGAAAAGTAGGGTTTAAAGGCCCTCTCTTTCCATTCGATGGGGTCTCCTATGGCGGTAGGGGTGCCGATACAATTATATCCCATACCGATGAAGCAGCGAAAAGACTTAATTAAGAAATTTATCATGAATGTGTTAGATTAGATCTAAAAAAAAATTTATAATTTATTTTGAGTTATTTTCTGTTATGAAATGAGCAATAGAATTACTGTTTATGAAATGTGCTGGCCCGTTTGTGAAATGAGTTAACACATTTGGTGAACAGAAAATAAAATCTTTCAAATTTAAAAATTATTTTCGAAATGCCAAACCCTGACCCATCAGCCCAAGTACTTAATTAAAAGAATTAAGTGTTGTCTAGTAGGTCTAGAATTATGAATTAAGACCTAAGACAATTGCATAAACTTGTGGGTCAATGGGTTAGATGAATTAGGTCCATAATTGGGTTAGACCTAAGGTTAGTTTAAAAAATAGACTAAATGGAGTAATTGGTCAAATCTAATCAAAAGTTGAATTAGATTAGGTCAAGGATACTCTAGACTCAACTTCAATAGTTGTAGTTGAATGGATCCATGTCTTTAACTAGACCAAGATGGACTTAATTCATGGCTACGCGGTGGAGCCCTATTTACTAAGTTGATCAAAATTAAAACTAATGAACCGGTTGGTATCTAAGGTAAGTTCGGCAGTTTTGACCAGTGGTTCTTAAGCGGGAGCTACTCGCATTGATTCGATCATTGACGAGTTAATGGCAAATCCCCACCATTGATCTCACTTACCTGGCCAATCTGGTAAGTTAGATTTTGATTAGATCACTTGGTGATTAGAGCTCACCCATGTTATTAGGTAAATCAGTGTGACTGATTTAGGTGCTCCTAATGCCAGCTTTAATTAAATCCTTTTTTTAATCTGACTTGGCGAAGTCAGTGGGAGGATTGAAATTGGCTGGATGATTTCTTCTTTACTATTCTTTAATAAAATCCTCAAAATTATTAGGTCCCTAAAATGATTAAGTTATAATGATAACTAAGTCATAGCCTCCCATTAAGTGAGTGATAATGAGTCCATTAGTTCAATGATCATTGGAGGCCCAAAGGCCTGGTGCTCATTGGCTAATGGAATTATTATTCATAATATGATAATTTGATTGAGTCTTTCTGATGGTGGTTAGGTTGGTCGGTCAAAGTCGGGCCTGATCATTTATTGGTCCGATTCACTAAATTAAGTCATGTTAATGGTTGGACCTAACCAGATCTTTTCAGTGGAGGCCAAAGCCTGCTGATTAGGTTCTGGGGCAAAATCAATTACTAGAAGTTGTTTAGAGAAACAACTGGTTAAGAACCTACCCATAGATGCACATGGGTTGACCAACCAAAGTTGGGCTCGTGTGTAGTCTGTGTGGATTCTAGTACCCATTAAGGAATTAAAGTAATTCCTCGAATTGGAGGATGAGGCTACCAGTTCGTAAAAATATTGGGAAAAATTTTAGACTAAAATCCAAGTCTTTAGTATTAATTTATGTACTAATAGAGGTCTCGTTTTTCTTTAAGCAGCTATGGCCACTACCCTGTCGCTCTGGTCATTATTAGATAATGACAAGCTCATGGGACCCAATTTTGATAGCTGGTATCGAAAATTGAAAATCGTCCTTGAGCATGAGCGGATCCTTTATGTAGTAACGGATCCAGCAGTTGAGGAGCCAGCTCCGAACGCTAGTAAGGCGATCCGAGATACTTACTTGAAGTGGCTCAATGATCGCACCACCGTTCGATGTATTATGCTGGCAGAAATGAATGACGAGTTCAGTCGAAGGTTTGAGAACGCCCAGCCACAGGAGATGCTTCAAATGTTGAACGACTCCTTTGGCACGCATGACGATGTTGAAAGGCACAAAACTAGTTGTGCCATTTTCAATGCTCGGATGAGGGATGGGGCCTCAGTCACTGATCATGTACTGTACATGATCGAGATGATTGAGCACCTAAGCAAATTGGGCTTTCCTCTGCACGAGCAGCTCGGTAAGGATGCGATCCTTAATTCCTTGCCCAAGTCCTTCCTCCCATTCCTTACTCATTTTCGAATGACAAAGCCTGCAGTAAACTACCACGGATTGTTGGGGTTGCTGCAGAACTTTGAGAAGGATCACCAACTCCATAAGGAGTCGGTGAATGTAGTGGGAGGGTCTTCTTCTCATCGTCAACCCTTTGGGAAGGGGAAGAAGAATAAGAAGAAGAAAAATAAGAAGGTGCAATCTCATGCTGGGACAGTAGCACGGGGTCAGACTAAGAAGCACAAGCACGACCAGAGCCAGGTGGAGTGCTTCTTTTGCAAGAAGCACGGGCATTGGAAGAGGAACTGTCCTCAATACATTGCCTCCCTGGACCCGAACAGGCCAAAGAAGAAGCAAGGTAATTATATGATAACTCCTTGTAACTTTTCGATTTATGATACTACTGCCTGGGTATTGGATACCGGAAGCCCTTATCATATTTGTAATTCGATGCAGGGTCTGCAGGTCAGTAAGAGATTTGATGAAGGCGAGAGGTTCCTGAATGTTGGAGATGGAAGCAAAGTTCCAGTTCTAGCTTTAGGAATCATGAGTCTTGTAATCAATTCTCATAATGTAATTCTGAGTGAATGTCACTATTGTCCAAGTTTTTTATTAAATATTATTTCTGTAGGCCTTTTGGCCATATACGGTTATGATTTTTTAATAAAAAAAAATATTTGTAATATCATTTTGAATGGTGTTACAATATTTGTTGGATAATTAAATAATAGAATTTACTTACTATCACAGCCTGTTAATGTGGTTCAAAAATTTGGTAAACGCTCTAAAATAGATAATGTGTCAGAAGTCTACCTTTGGCACTGTAGGCTAGGTCATATCAATAAGAACAGGATAAACAGGTTGGCTCAAGAAGGAATTCTTGAAGTTAGTGATTGTGAATCACTTCCAACCTGTGAGTCCTGTCTTCTTGGAAAGATGATCAAGTCACCTTTTACTGGAAAAGGTGAGCGAGCCAATGAACTCTTAGGTCTGGTACATTCTGATGTATGTGGACCCATGAGTTCAAGTGTAAGAGGTGGATTTTTCTACTTCATAACCTTCACAGACGACCTATCTAGGTATGGGTATGTCTATTTAATGAAGCAAAAGTCAGAATCATTCCGAAATGTTCAAACTATTTCGAAATGAGGTAGAAAAACAAATTGGGAAGTATATTAAAACTCTTCGATCTGATCGAGGAGGTGAATACCTTTCCAATGAGTTTCTGACGTATCTAGGAGAGAATGGGATTCTCTCTCAGTGGACTCCTCTTGGAACACCACAGCATAATGGTGTGTCTGAAAGGAGGAATCGGACCCTGTTAGACATGGTTCGATCCATGATGGGGTTTGCTGGTCTGCCGATCTCCCTCTGAGGATATGCGCTCGAATCGACTTGTTACCTTCTAAATAGAGTTCCGAGTAAGTCTGTAGCCAAAATGCCATATGAGATATGGATAGGACGTAAGCCAGTACTCTCGCACCTTAGGGTTTGGGGGTGTCCAGCTTATGTTAAACGTTTAATTACAGACAAGCTTGGACCTAGGTCTGACAAGTATAATTTTATAGGGTACCCAAAAGAGACCAAAGGGTATTATTTCTACCTTGCTGATGAGCAAAAGGTGTTTGTCAGCCTTAAGGCAATCTTTTTAGAAAAGGAGTTCCTTAGTGAAGGAACTGTTGCCTCTAAAGTCGAACTTGACGAAGTTCGACAGGTGGAAAAACCGACACATGTTACTGAACCTGAACTGGATTTGATTAGATCAGATCCAGAGCCCATTGATTATGCATCCTTAAGGCGGTCTGGTAGAGTACCACATCAACCGGACAGATACTATGGTTTCTTGATCCGGGATGGTGATCCTGTCGAACTTGATAAAAACGATGAGGATCCGATCACCTACATGGATGCAATGCAGAGACCTGACTCTGAGAAATGGCTAGAGGCCATGAAATCCGAAATGGAGTCCATGAAGATCAACGATGTGTGGACATTGGTTGACCCACCCGAAGGAGTAAAATCCATAGGGTGTAAGTGGGTCTTCAAAAGGAAGAGGGGCGCAGATGGAAAGGTGGAGACCTATAAAGCCCGTCTGATTGCCAAGGGATATCGTCAATGTTATGGTATAGACTATGACGAGATATTTTCTCCTGTGGTAATCCTCAAATCCATTCGGATTATGCTTGCGATAGCTGTCCATCTGGACTATGAAATCTGACAGATGGATGTGAAGACAGCTTTCCTAAACGGAGAGCTGGACGAAGAGGTGTATATGATACAACCTGAAGGGTTCACATCCACAGATGAGTCTAAGGTGTGCAAGCTACAGAGGTCCATTTATGGACTTAAGCAGGCATCTCGGAGTTGGAACATACGTTTTGATAGGACGATCAAAACGTATGGCTTCGTTAAGAACGGAGAAGAGCCCTGCATTTATAAGTGGGCTAATGGTCCAGTAGTAGTATTTCTTGTATTGTATGTGGATGACATTCTCTTAATCGGGAATGATGTCCCTGCATTACAGGGAATAAAGATTTGGCTATCGTCACAATTCTCCATGAAGGATCTGGGAGAAGCTTCCTACATCCTAGGGATGAGGATCTATAGGGATAGATCCAAAAAGTTGCTTGGCTTATCCCAGTCCACGTATATTGATACTATGCCGAAAAGGTTCAGCATGAAAAATTTTAAGAAAGGCTATCTACCGATAGGCCATGAAATTTCTCTCTCGAAGAGGGATTGTCCGACAACACCTCAAGAGAGAGAGCGTATGGGTAGGATTCCATGTGCTTCGACAGTGGGATCTATCATGTACGCCATGACATGTACACGACCAGATGTGGCATACTCACTAGGGGTAGTGAGTAGATACCAATCTGATCCAGGAGAGAATCACTGGAAGGTTGTTAAAACCATCTTGAAGTATTTAAGAAATACTAAGGACCAGTGGCTTATATATGGTGAATCGGACTTGAGACTTATAGGGTTTACAGACTCTAGTTTCCAGTCTGATCGCGATGATAGCAAGAGTGTGTTAGGATTTATTTTTACTCTTAATGGTGGGGCTGTCTGCTGGAAGAGTTCCAAGCAGCACACTGTGGCTGATTCAGTATGCGAGGCGGAGTATATTGCTGCATCAGATGCTGCCAAAGAAGCGGTGTGGCTGAAGAAATTCATCATCGAGCTCGGAGTAGCACCCTCCCTTATTGGTCCAGTTCTGCTCTACTGCGACAGCTCTGGAGCCATTGCTCAGGCGAAGGAACCAAAGGCACACCAGCGGACGAAATATATTCTGCGCCGCTACCATCTCATCCTGGAGATCGTGGATCGAGGTGACGTCGACCTTCAGAAGATCGACGGGAAGGAGAACCTGACCGACCCATTCACTAAAGCCATTGCGGTGAAGGAGTTCAACGACTACAAGTCGAAGATGGGTATTAGATACTGCACCGATAGGCTTTAGGCCAAGTGGGAGATTGTTGGGAATAGTGTCCCAAAGAAAAACGTCAGCCTGTTGACGGTTGTGCTCCTTTTTGTATTAGTACATGAATTATAAATAAATAAAAGTTATTTTGGTATTTTTTCATCATAAATGTTTCATCTTCTAATGAACTCCTGTGTTGTGGTGATGTCCTTAGGACTATTTAGACTCGACAAAAGAGGATTTGTCGCTTAGTCCTTAAACATGTTCACGACCAAATGATACATTGTTACCAAGGACGACAACGTTTATCGAGCATAGGTCGTTGTGTGCCATATGGGTTGGTTATCCTCATAACCAAAGAGTGTGGAGACACTGATATGGCATACAGGTGAGATGTAATGGTACATCTGCACTGAACGTGACCAACTCCGGAGCTATTTCTACTGTCAAGATTTGCTCCGATAGGATATGGGTATAAATGTCCCTCCGACCTGAGACCGCCACGGTGACTTGCAAGCAACTCACTGCACTTAGGCACTGGACTACCTGAATTTTTAATTCAGTGACGGAAGGTTGCTGGGTGTAGTCAAGTACTTGACTTGTCGGTGCGTGTGTTAAGATGGGATTGACCACTCCAGTTTAGGAGCTGTGTACAGTCGTATTTCAATTTAGCAAAACCTTGGCCAGGGTAGTCCTAGTGAGGAGTCACAGGACTAATTGAGTTGAGCACGATTCGGATGATATCATCAGGGTTGACAGTTTAACCCTGAGTCATCCTAAACACAGGGGTCAAAAGGGATGAATTGTACGGTAACCATATTCACGTAGGTTCTGAATGTTGCGATTGTGATTATTCGACCTATCCGATCATCGGGTACCATTGCTAGATGGTCACTTCGATTAGTACAGGAATTGGTTCCTATGCTACCGGTTTAGGTTCGAACCTGCGGGGTCACACACATTAGAGGTTCCTTTCTGATCTGATGGCTGATTATGAGTCTTATCTATCTGGGACTCTATGATTGAGAATTAGGATTCTCTAATCATGAGTTTCACACATTTTGGGTATCGGGGTCAAAATTTTGAATTTCAAATTTTGAATTTGAAATTTGAACTCTTTGATCAGGGTTTCATATCGATGGTCTCTGATGCCTGATTGCCCATCGGATTTGGACTCAATATTTATGAGAGATTTAATTAGTGATTTAATCACTAATTAACTCAATTTGATTGAGTAATTATTTTTGGATCAAGTCCAATTGAATTGGATTCAGTTTGGATTGACCCGATTAGGTTAAATGTTGACCTAATCGCTAAGGTGGTTTAGTCTCTGATTTGATTAGGGGTTAGGTTTAGTTAATTCCTGATTTGATTAGGATTTTATTGAGCCTAATTAAGCCTAATTATATTGGGTTTAATCTGATCTAATTGTGCTTAACCTATTTTAAACTAGGTTGGCTCAATTTGGATCAAACCACCTTGTTTTAAATTCCCTGCGACACCCAACTTCCTTGCACCCATTTGAATTCACGAGAAGAAACTTCTCGTGAAATTTTTCTCACGCAAAACCCTTCCCCACGCCCTCATTTGTGCGCCATATGGATGGATAAAATAATTAGTTAGCCATTCAAATTCAAAGCATGTTTGAATTTGAATGGATAACTTATCACTTGCCCTTTCATCCTTATCCATTTTGTGTGCCACATTATTTACACGAGAAAAGGTTTCTCGTGAAATATTTTCCACACACAAAGAGCCACGCCCCTTCTCTTCTCATGCCCAAAAGGATAGGGATAAGTTGGTTTTCGTTTAAATTCAAATTTGATTTGAATTCAAATGTGTAACCTCTTGTCTTTATCCTCTCACACGGATAAGACACGTTCGACGTTGTTTTAAAAAGAGGAGAAAGGTGGGACGTGCGTAGAAATTTTAGGAGAGAAGCTTTGGGGCGTGAGGAAGGCTTCTACGCAAGATGAAGGTCCAAAACCTTCCGAGAGAAAAAGAAAGAAAAGGTGAGAAAATTGGGCGTAGGGTTTTTGGTGTGTACCCTAGGGTTTCTACCTAGGGTTCAGGAAGTGAGATTGGTGTGCCATGAGTGTCGTGAGTCCGCCAAATTTTAGGGAGAGATCCATCAGCCTCTCAAGCAACTGTGCAGATGATCCTGGGCATCCGAGAAGTCGGCACACATCGATCGAAGGAGTTCGATCAACATCTACCATCGAAAGGATGAAATCACGAACTAGCATTCGTGAGGAGCTGATCAGATGGGAGCTTCGTGTGGACGATCCGCAGAGGCTAGATATTTGTGTAGCTGCGATGTGACGATCAGAACCCCCCGACGATGATCAGATTGCGGTGATCGACTACCTGCAAAAGGTGATGTGTTCTGAACACAGTACTGTAAAAAGTTTACTGATTCAAATTTGAATTTCAAATTTAAATGCATGCTGTTGTATCATATTTAGATCCTAGTGTAGGGTTAATTAGTATTAATTAATGAGATTAATTAATAATTTCACTGTAAAATAGTAATTTTGAAAAAGTTTTAAAATTACCATTTTGCCCCTGCACTAAATTTTCGCTTCACACTACCCACAGTAGGGAACTAGTCCTATATATGTCTCGAATTGATGTTCGCTAGGATATTATCCACCATGTATGGATTGGAGAAAACAATCTATTTATTGCCCTGAGTTGTCATTCTTATGTCCTGATTAATTGCTTCATAATCATCTCAATCGGGAATAGGTTCGATGTCTTCAATGGTTTGCACATTTAGGTACAACTTTGCACCGAATCAATATGGATGTAAACTTATAGCTGAAAAGATGATCCCAATATCCTCATCTTTGATAATTAGAATAGATTCATACTTTAATATTGTTGGTTGCATAACCTATGAATATCTATATATTATTATTATTTTATTTCTTTTTCTATCTATATGAAAGACTTTGTATAACTTATCCTCTAACTCCTTAAATTTCATTTCATATTTAATCCTAATAGATTTTTGTGGTCATCCATTGTACTCAATGCCATATGGTTTGTTAATCATAGAACCATTATTATAGCATAAGGCTGTGACAGTTTCTCTCATATGTTATTACATATATACAATAAATAGAGTCAGTTTAGGTATGCTATGAACCAAAAAAATATAAATTACTAATGGATTTGCATATATGCATTGTGGAGGAAAGAGAAATTTTAAAAGTCTAATCAAGGGATAACATGAATTTCTTTTTTTTGAGTGCGTCAGCTTGGACAAATCATAAAATCAACATTCGTATATTAAATAAGTTGAATTTTATGACCATTCTATACATGCCCAAATGAATATACAATACTAAAACAATATAAAATAAATCCACTATTAAAAGTCTTCCAGAAAAAAAATTCATTTGGAACCTTGAATAGTCAAGCAGGATCGCATAAACTTGATATTTTAACAAAACTTTATATCTTTGGAACTCTTAATTTTATAAGGATATCATTGGAAATGAGATCAGCCACTTGAGAGATTGTGCTGATCAAATCTATAATCCAAATAGCTTGTCATAGTAAAGACTTTATCAGATTGGATACTAAAAAATTATATATTTTTACTATTTCTATATTTTTAAAACTTTAAGGAGCTATTTTTAAATTTTTTAATTTGCTTTCTTCCATGTAGGATGTCAATTCATAAGAACCACTTTTTTGAAAAAGATGGGTCTCCCTATGTCTACCCATGATATCAAATATACTTCATTTATCTAATGCCCCATTTGGCATCTCACCAAATCTAAGAATTAACAAAACTTAATAAAGCATGTTTTATCAAATCTTGTTTATCTAACATCTAGCAATTAAGGAGACCATAAATATTATTAAGCATGAAGACAAACCAAAACATAATAATAATAAGCAGAAAGGTAAAAAGATAATTCTTAATCAAATACGCAACTATAACCATAAACATAAAGATAATTCAAAACATCAAACTAAATTTAATATACTATAAAAATGAAAAAATCAAAATAAATGACGATTACTTACAAAAAATGGGGGGATCACAAGAACCGCATGGAGAAGAAGAAAACAAGGAGCACACAACAAATGATGGGCGGGGGGGCTAAATTAGAAGAGGGGGAAGAGGGGCCCATAGTGGGGAGGGGAAAAAATGAGAAGAGGGCCTTAATCAAATACACAACTATAACCATAAACATAAAGATAATTCAAAACATCAAACTAAATTTAATATACTATAAAAATATAAAAAATCAAAATAAATGAAGATGACTTACAAAATAAGGGGACCACAAGAACCACATGGAGAAGAAGAAAACAAGGAGCACACAACGAATGATGGGCATGAGGGGGGGGGTTAATTAGAAGAGGGGGAAGAGGGGACCATAGTGGGGAGGGAAAAAAAATGAGAAGAGGGGAACAAGGGGACCATGGGAAGGAGAAAAAATTGAGAAAAGGGAACAAGGAGACCACAGAAAGAGGGAACAAAAGGGCCGGTTGAAGGAAAAAAAATAAAAAATGGGGAGCAGGGGACCGCTGGTTTAACCCACAATTTTATTTTAAAATCATGAGTTGAACCCAAGATTTCAATGACACTTCAGTAACCACTTCAAAAAGAAATTGTGGGTTAAATCCACAATGTCGTCTTATATGGTAATGAAATCATAGGTTCGACCTATGATTTCATGTGTGGCATTCTCACATCACCCAAAATATAGTAGATCTATAAATAAATTTAAAATAAAGATATTTTGGAAAATAAGTTTTAAAAATATAATATTTTAAAAACTATTTCATGTTCTAGAAGTAGATTGGCATGTTGATATGTCGATCGATATGACAAAAGTTAGGTTGCCAGTGCCCGATAAATTATAGATTGTCAATGACAGGACATATTGGAAAGCTACATACCATCTAACATAGCCACACACCATCCAATATTTTTAAGTGAAATTTTAGTGCTACTATGGCATTTCTCTATCACATTATACTATCCTATCTTGATTGCATATGGTCTATCAGGAACAATTAATCTAATAAAAAATATTGAACTTTCAGTGCTACTGTAGCATTTCTCTTGTTAGAATAGATAGTATTTTTCAAGCATGCAAATTTTAATCAAAAAATATAGCAAAAATAGTACAGATTAAAATACTTTTAATCAGAGAGGCATGCATAAGATCTCATCTTCAAAAATGCCTAATAGGATTTTCATATGAGAGATGAGATTCAGATATGAAAACATAAAGAAAAGATCTGATCTTTTACCTTAGCGTGGGTAGTTTTTCACTGCAATTTGAAAAAATAAATATCTTCGAGGTTCGTTGAAGCTGTTCATGTGTCCGGCCTCTATAAGTATCTACACCAGACTGATCTCAATCAGAAGACTCCGAAACCATCGGGGTGCTAGCTCCCTTTGCAGGTTTCTCTCCTTCTACAGTTGGATCTATTTTTTCTTTCTATCTTTCTCTTCATAAGAGATTTGAGGAAGAAGATAAGAGGATGAAGAGAGAGAAGAAGATGTGTGAATACCTTCATGCTATAAAGGAGGAAGGAGAAAGAAGAGGAAGGGCTCTCTTCTTTTTCTCTCTGTGGTGTCAAGAAAGAAGGGGTGCAAGAATTTTTTCTTCTTTCTACATCTGTGAACTCCTGATGACTCATCTTTGTTGAGAGAAAAATCTCTCCTTTTAATGCCTTACGCCCACCCATATCAGATCATCCCAATCTAGGTTTAATTTTCAAGTTTGAATCAAATTTAAACTTTAGAAACTAGATAAGGATAAAGGGATAAGAGAGATTCCCCGCATGTGCGCCGAACCCTTGGACGCGTCCCCTTTCTCTCCTCTCATTTTCATGTGTGTACAAGAGGGAGCGTGGCCCCTCTTACATGCCCTCTCTCTCTTAGGCATGAGTGAGAGAGTCCTAGTCTGATGGGACTCTGAAATTCTAACCCAATTCAAATCAAATTAGGTCAAAATCGATTTGACTCAAAATGAATCAAATTCAATCAAATTAAATCTGATTTAATTTGACCCCAATTTGATCAAATCAAATTACATAGCAATAATTACAATTTGGTTCTCCTCTAACTCACGAACTCTTAGTAAGTCCTCTCTTGTAACTTTTACAAATTAGTCCAATCATCACTCATATTGATAATTGGATCCAATTATGATTTGAAAAATATAAATCAATCACTCGATCAAGTCATGACCCCTTTTATGTGTGACCACATAGATTTTATTCTATTTGGTAGTAAGATATATTATGATCTTCATTAACAGTATCATTGAAATTTCTTTCAATTCATCTAATGAGAATTATTGACCTTCAATATTAGTCTCGTTGATCTCATATTCTACCAGTGACACTTAGCAGCATATAGTGGCAATCTAGTAGAATATAAAAAAATGACCTTTAGGTATAGTGAACATGTGATTCAATTATTCTAGCATGAGTTTCGATAAGATAGAGGTTATAAAAAACTCGTCAAACCTCATCATTCATCATATGTAAGATTTAATCAACTCGAGTTCAAATCGTGAGATCTTATAAAAATCTTTTTTCATTAATCATATCACCATGGTCATGATCTTAAGAACTCAGCTTCATAAATTATATAAAACTACTCCTTAACTACTAAGATCGATGGATCTCATCTAGATGTACATCGTACTCCTATAGCAAACCTACTACAGCTAACATGCACTGTAAGAATCCAAATGGCTAGGAGATTAAATGTATGCGCAGTCAAACTACAGCAACCTCACTATGAATAGTCAAGGCACCGTAGGTTAAAGAATCATTCACATAACTATAGTATTGAAAAAATCACTAATAAGTGAGTAGACATCCAAGTAAATTTTCATATTGATTATGCTCAATATCATTGTTCTCTAACAACTACTTGTACTCTCTCTCCAATATCTTCACACTGTAGACTCAAGCCTTGTTTATTCAAAAAGAAACGATCCATGCACCACCTCACCGGATCAATCACCATCTTTATGATGATCTATTGATCAAAAGTAATTTAAAAATTAACTATCAATGATACATGCTTCAAATTTTTAACTCTTGAGAATATGTATCATCATCTTATTAATTTTTTGAACGATTCAAGGACACATAACATAAGAATGGATATAAAATATCTAATTTTATTAATGAATAAATCAGTTAAGTATAAATTTAAGTCCTACAAAGAATATAATATGTCAGTCAGATTGGCTTCTAGGGCATACATCTTTTTCTATCAAATTATATTGGTCTATCTTGATTGCATATGATCTTTCAAGAACAATTGATCTAATCACCTTCATTTTGAATTCCATTGTAGCATTGTTATAGATGCTACATCATGTGTTTAAGATACTATAAATGCTTCTTTAAAAAAACAAAAACTATAAATGCTACTTAGTCATTGTTGCATGTTATAATGTTAACTTTCATTATAATGTTAACTTTCATTATTAGAACCATTAAGCATCCTAGGAGCTGAAAAAGGAAACCATGAAGCATATCTTATAAATCATTTTCTTCTAATTAATTAATATTAGATAATTTTTGAATAGAATAATGATATCAACTTATGTGAATAGTCTTAGTGTTAAATATGAATAGCATAGAACTATAATTTCGTATGTGCTTGAAGATAGGAGCCATTGCTCGATGCAATAATATAAGTTTGGGCTAACAAATGCAATGGTGCAGATTCAAATCCAAAAGAAAAATACGAAAAACTATGTCTGTCCCCAGTTTGCCCCTCCAAGAACCCACCAATCTATGGTTAGCTATTATTCTTTTTGGTGTTTAATGGGCTTAAAAATCTCTAATATATTTGTACCACAACCATTATATCTTGATCCTTAAATAAGTGCAAGATGCATGCAACAGAATTGTCTAAGTTTTGGCAATTGTGGTGGCAACAAGATCTTAGCTATATTATCTTAACATCATAATACCTAATATTATAGTGATAATGGCTAGTGATATAAGTAGAAAATTCTTTCGGTAGTTAAAACTGATGCACAGGAAAGTTGGGCCCAGTCCAAACTTAATGTTGGTCGATTCAAGCTAGAAAAATCTCAGAATCAACATGACAACTTGTCATGAACAAATAAGGAAGGAGTAATGATGTATTTCTCTAGATAGAGTAGAAATAACAAACATATCTTGCCAGATAAGGTAGGAGATAACAGTTATATCTCGCTTGATCAAGCAAGAGTAACAATTTGATTCTCATTCCTCCTCATGGTACCTCAGCCTCTACCTATAAATAAAGGTCCATAGGGGACCCCTAAGATAAGCACAACCTCTCTCGCTCACTCCTCATCTGTTTTAGATTTTTGACTTGAGCATTGGACGATCTCCACCAAAGCTAACTCTGACCAAGGCCTTATTTTACAGGTCTAGTCGTCACCATTCTATAGTTGCACCCCAACTCCAGCCAAGTCGATCTTAGTCAAAAATCTGGAGCAACAGATTGGTATTAGAGAAAAGGCCTAGATCTATGTACAGGAAGAAGCAAGCATCCTATCGGCATGACACCATGCAAAGGAAGTTCATCATGCTACTTCAAAGCCAGTACCTCAAGACCGTGCTTCCAAAAGCCAAACATCCAAAGGCCGAATGCCCAAAGACCAAGCTCTTAAAGATCAGATAAATCAAATGTCGATCAGATTTGATCATCTTCAGATCAATCGACATCAATCCGATCCAACCATTTCCAGATCGGGCCTTCCCCAACTTCAAGACCTTTTTCTTGTCCCATAGCTTCTCTTTCCCTTCCAATAAAATAATATTCTCTAGAGACCAATGAGCAAAGATAGAATAAAGAGAGAGAGATCCTTTCATGATCGGACTCTGCACTCTTTCCATTATTTAACGTCACATCCAAACTCTCATAAATGCCCTTTATTTTTTCTCATCAGGATAAGGGAAGTTTCCTAAAGAAAGTCATGTATGAGATCCATGAGTTGGTGAATGATGCCAACTTCAACTTCTTAGCCATCGGTCTTTGATCATCTCTGCCTCCCGTGAGCATCTCTAGCTTGATCAAGCATGAACCACACCTGGGGTATCTTTGATCATCTCTAGAATGTTAGACATCGATCATGACCTACAACCCCCCAAGGAAGATCTATGCTTCATCTTTCATCATCTTGGATCAAGTGGATCAATTAATGCCCTCCAGGATATCCTAGTTGGGTTCAAAATTGAGAGGCATATGATATGGATCCAAAACAAGAAAGGAGATCGTAGTAGATTAAGATCTAGATAAGGAAAGAGATTATGGAAGTCCCTCGATTTCCACCCCCATGTCATTGTAGATCCATGCTTCCTCATCTATGTTTCATAATTTGAATCCTTGGTGGGATCCAAACAAAGAAGGGGATCACAACATATTAGAATTTAGATAAGCAAGGAGATTATAAAAATTTTTCGATTTTTGCCTTCAAATCATGATAGATCCATGCTTCCTCATCTATATTTTAAAATTTAAATTCTTGATGGGATCCAAATAAGGAAGGAGATCGCAACAGACTTGGATCTAGATAAGAAAGGAGATTACAAAAATCTTTCAATTTCTATCCCCAAATCATGATGGATCCATTCTTTCTCATCTGTCTGAGTAGGATCGAAGAGATCCCAAGAGAACAGGCTTTGAGAGGGAGAGACTTCCACAACCTAAAACTCTCATGATGAAAGGCTCTCAAGCCCTCATTTATCATTCTATTTTCTTTCCTTCTTGCTAGTCTATAGGTCTATCAGCACCTAAGGCCAAGCTATCAAGCCCAAGGTCGAGGTAAAGATGAAGCCAAGGTAAAGATCAAGATCAAGACCAAGCTACCAAGATATCAAAATCGAGCTAAGGTAAAAATCAAGATCGAGGTCGAGCTATCAAGCTTAAGACCAAGCCGAGGTAAAGATTAAGACCAAGGCTGAGCTACCAAGCTATTAAGATCAAGTTGAGATAAAAATTAAGATCAAGGTTGAGTTGTCAAGCTTAAGACCAAACCAAAATAAAGATCAAGATTGACGTTGAGCTACCAAGCTATCAAGATCGAGCCAAGATAAAGATCAAGATCGAGGTTAAGCTGCCAAGCTCAAGATTGAGCCAAGGTAAAGGTGAAGACTATGATCGAGCTACCAAGTCCAAGGCTAAGGTGAAGATCGAGTCGAGGTAAAGATTATGACTGAGATCGAGCTATCAAGCCTAAGATTGAGGTAAAGACTTAGTTGAGATAAAGATCAAGATTGAAGCTGAGCTATCAAGCAAATGCTAAGAATAAGATCGAGCCAAGGTAAAGATTGAGAGTGAGCTATCAAGCCAAAAGCTAAGGCCAAAATTGAGCTGAGGTAAAGATCAAGATCAAGACTGAGCTATCAAGTCCAAGGCCAAGGTAAAGATCAACCCTAAAGTTGAGATGAAGACCAAGCTGAGGTGAAGATCGAGATCGAGGTAAGCTACCAAGTCTAAGGCTGAGATGATAACAAGACCAAGGTCGAGCAATCAAGCCTAATCCCATGATGAAGACTAAGACTAAGGCTAAGATTATCAAAAGGCCAAGATCATGAGAAAATCAATCTCAAAAGGTTGACATCATTAGAAGGTCGAGATCATCAGAAGATGGATTTGAGCAAATCGAGATCATTAGAAGGTTGAGATCATAAGGAGGCCAACCTAAGAAGGTTGAGGTGTGAAGTTGGCTCGAGCAACTGACCTCACGAAGATGACCTGAAAAGGTCTGTGTGAATCCGACCTGAGCAATCAACCTCACAATGCTGACCTAACAAGCCGACTTGAGGAGGTTGACCTAACAAAGTCGATCTAAGGAGGCCGACCTAACAAAGCCGACTTAGGAAGGCAAAAGCAATGAAACTAAAATCTCTTTTAAGATCTAAAGGCAAGGCTAGATCTAGGTTGAAGACCTCAGATGACTATAAGCGAAGAATGCCCCTCATCCTAAGATGAGCAAAGCAGAAATTCTTGGTTGCCCGAGAAGCAAAGGATAACCTCATAAGAGGACCCTTGAAATTGTAAAAGCATCAAATTGGGCCGAAGACCTCAGACAATCATGAGTGAAGAATATCCCTAATCCCAAGATGAGTAGAGTAAAAATCCTTGATTGTCCGAGAAGCAAGAGATAATCCTATAAGAGGATTCTTGGAGTCCTAAAAGCATCAAATCAAGTCGAAGACCTCGGATGACGATGGACGAAGAATACACCTCATCTCAAGATAAGGAGAGCAAAAATCTTTGATCATTCAAGAAGTGAGGGTAATCTCATAAGAGGACCCTCAAAGCTCTAAAAGAATCAAATCAGATTGAAGACCTCGAACGATCGTGAGTAAAGAATGCCCCTCATCCCAAGATGAGTAGAGTAAAAGCCCTTGGTCATCCGAAAAGTAAGGGATAACCCCATAAAAGGACCCTCAAAGTCCTAAAAGCATCAAATCAGGCTGAAGACCTTAGACGACTATGAGCAAAGAATGCCCTTCATCCTAAGATGAGTAGAGCAAAAATCTTTAGTCACTCAAGAAGTAAGGGACAACCCCATAAGAGAACCCTCGAAGCTCTAAAAGCATCAAATCAGCCCAAAGGTCTTGGATGACCATGAGCGAAGAATGCTTCTCATCCCAAGACAAGTATAGCAGAAATTCTTGATCATTTGAGAAGTGAAAACTAACCCTGAAGGACCCTTGGAGCCCCTGAACCACTCTTGGATTGAAGACTTTAGGTGTCCAAGAAGCGAGGGATCCTCATCCTTAAGGTAAGTTAAGCCGAAGAAAATCTTGAAAGTTTGAGAAGTAAGGGTTGACACTAGAGGACCCTCGAAGCCCCTGAACCATTCTTAAGCTAAAGACCTCAGGCAACTAAAAAGTGAGGGATAACCTAGAGGATTCTCGAATGGCCCCTTACTTCTAAGATGAGTTAAGCTGAAGAAAATCTTGAAAGTTCGAGAAGCGAGGGCTAATCCTAGAGGACCCTCCAAGCCCCTAAACCATTCTTGAGCTGAAGAACTCGGATGATCAAGAAGCGAGGGATAACCTAGAGGACTCTCGGATGGTCCCTCATCCCTAAGGCAAGTCGAGCCAAAGAAAATCTTAAAAGTTTGAGAAGTGAGGGCTAACCCTAGAGAACTATCAAAACCCCCAAACCATTTTTGGATCGAAGACCTCGGGTGATCAAGAAGCGAGGGATAATCTAGAGGATCCTCAGGTGGCCCCTCGCTCCTAAGGCAAGCTAAGTCGAAGAAAATCTTGGAAGTTTGAGAAATGAAGACTAACCTTAGAGAATCCTTGAAGCCCCCGAATTACTCTTGGACTGAAGACCTCGGACGATGAGGAAGCAAGGGAAGACCTTGAGGACCCTCAGATAGCCCCTTGTCCCTAAGACAAGCTAAGCAACGAGCAATAGTATGGAGAAAAGAATCTTTGGAAGCTAAAAATATCAGTAATACCGACCTACCTGAGATGCTCGAAGGAATAATTATGCAAAGATATTCAGAGCCACCTCGAGGATGAGCCAAGCGAAAAGAGTAGCACTATCTTTGAGAGACTACCTAAAGAAAGTGCTTAAACATTTTGGCCTATGCCATCGGACCAAGAAAAGGTTAGGTTGGTTATCTGTATATGGCTTGCTTAAAGTAATGCTATAATCTCCATAAGTCAGATGTCTGAATCGAGAGTGTCGGTTGCTGCTTAAAGCTAGTGAGACAATCTCGAAGGATCAAACTATGAGGAATATCTCTAAAGTTAGTAAGAAAATTTAATGCACAAGAAGATATAGACAACAAAATAAAAGAAAGATGTAGCCAAAGCTTCAGTGTGATATGTGTTGAGAGAATTGATTTGATATACTCCCTTCATCTAATCTAGTTCTAGTTCGAACTCAAGAGTAAAAGGCATATGATATAGGTAAGAAATTTTTTCCTTAGTTAAAGTTGATGCATAGGGAAGCTAGGTTTGGTCCAATCTTGATGCTGGCCGACCCAAGCTAGAAAAATCCTAGAATTCACATGACAATCTATTGTGAATAGATAAAAAAGGAGATAATAACGTATCTCTCCAGATGGAGCAAAAAATAATAAACATATCTCGCCAGCTAAGATAGAAAATAACAATCATATCTCGTTCGATCAGGCAAGATTAACAATCTATTTATTTTCTCCTTATGGCACCTCAGCCTCAACCTATAAATAGAAGTCCATAGGAAACTCCTAAGGTAAGCATAACCTCTCTCGCTCACTCCTTCTCATATATTTCAAATTTCTGACTTGAGCATCAAAGAGTCTCCATCGGAGCCAATTTCGATCAGAGACTTATTTTGCAGGTCCAGCCATCACTATCTTGTAGTTGGCACCCAACTCCAACTAAGCCGATCCGAGTCAGAAATCTACAGCAATAGCTGATATTTGGTGCTATATTGATTTTTTCGAAAAATATTTAGATCAACTTTTTAATGTTGATGTTCTCAAAATGGATCTATGAAAACAAACATTACATATAGAAACAAAATTATTAATTAAAATAGCAATATCCATAGAACTTGCATCATTTTGTTGATGAATGTTATATTCGTGTAGTTGCAAACCATTGATTGTCATCTCATCAACATTCACAATTCATTTAGCACGGAAACTAGGTCAGGCCTCGCTCTAGATGCATGTTCAATATAGCACTTCATTTCTATATGCTTTCCTACATTGTAAAATATTAATCATGACTCAAATGGCCGTTGTAGCTAAGCTACTAAATGGGGATGAGAACAAGTTAAAGGATCATTCAGCTAAGGAAAGAGTAAGAGAATATTTCAAAAATTTAATTGTTGGTATTGTGGCCAAGAGCTCGTAGCTCGGCATATGAGGTATTATCCGATTTGGCTCATAAGCCTCATAATTTTATCTTTCAAAACGAGCCTTATGTGGGATAGATAATTCCTTCTTATATAAGCCAGATTAATTCTTGACTAACAACCAATATGGAACTAATGATGCCTTTTCTTCTACACTATAATATAGCCTTTCAGTCAATGAAAAGTTTATATGCCTTTCTTATTTTTACCATACACTGATATATAGACGAAAGGAGCTCTACAGTTGTAGGGATGGTCTTCTACCTGACATGTCACTATTATGATTAAGAGCTTATAGTTCGGCATGCGAAGTATTATCTGCTTTAGCTTATAGACTTTATGGTTTTGCGAAAAAAGATATCTCATATAGGATAGATGACTTTTTATATATAAATCAGAATCTTTTTTGACTCATGATTAATATGAAGCTAATGATGTGCTACATTTAACGCCATGACAGTTGGTATTATCAATGTTTCGTAATGGACTGTGCCTTTTTGTTGCCTCAAACGTATTAATGCAAGAACAAATGAGTATGTTTTGCTGGCAATACATTACAGTGCGGCAAAACGCGAGGCAGGTGATTTGATAAAAGTGAAGGTTGGGGAAGCGTGGACAGGCGTCTCACTGATAGCCGTACGGAAGTGCCGGTCTTACATCATAGAATAAATATGAAATATCATTAATTGTCACACCCTGAACAAAAAAATTCTACTTGTAGGAGGCCCACCACGCAGGAATGTGAAATTTGTTGACATATTTAGCATACTGCAAACATAATCGACAACTTCAAAAGTATTAAACTTTTACAATCATATTAAAAATGTGCTGGGATATTTCTATATAGATGTTGGGGGATACCCACCGACCGACCGACCGACTGACGGAGGGCCCGACCGACCGACCGACTGACGGCCCGACCGACCGACTGACGGCCCGACCGACTCCGACTGGGCGGGAACCCGACCGATCGTCGGTCGGGGCGACCAACTGACGGATGCCATCACCGGCCATTCAACAACCCATCGCCGACTGGAGATATGTCGGGCGTATCCATCCCGACCGACTGAACCCAGTGGACTGATGGCCGACTCACATGATGCTCGCCGACCAATGGAGGGGCCCGACACCACTCAGCTGGCTACCGACTTTGGGTCGGTCGGCTCCTCCAACCACCGTACAGCCGCCAGACGTTGTCAGCTCTGACACGGACATGCGGCACAGTTACTTAGGAGCATTGTCCCGCTGAGAGCCGGGTCAACCCTGGTGATTGGACGGCCACACGGCGACATGACGTTTTCACGGTGACTCTGACAGTCCACAGTGAGTTGACAACTCCTCACTTGTCCGCGCCATTAATGACGGCGCCATACCTAGCTCCACTATATATACCGGGGAAGGCAACAGTGCAAGGGATCGATCCGCCCGTCTTTCCCACATACGCAGGCTCGCTCCTCTCTCCCTTTCTCTCTCTCTCTCAGAGCTCTCTGTCTACATTTCACTGTTGCCCAGTCACCTCTCTGACTTGACCGTCGGAGGGTCCCCGTCGGAGCCGCCTCCGGTCAGTGCGGACTTCCTTTTGCAGGTGCACGCTCCCCGGCGATCGGACGATGAGGCGATTGGCCGCAACAGATTGGCGCGCCAGGAAGGGGACAGCATGACAAAGACAAGAGCTCAACGATCGAGAGTCACTGGGTCGGCCAGGCGCTCTTCCCACCGGGAAGAGGCCTCTCCACCACCACCGGTGGCGGAGCCTAGCTCTCCGCACCCTGTAGTGACCACGGAGGCCCAGATTGTGGCCATCGTACGGCAGATGACCGTACTGACCGACGCAGTCAAAAGCCTCCAGCAGCAACCGGCGGCCCGACCTATGCCTTCCAGGAGCAGCCGCCGACGACCGCGCTGATCCCTGTCGCCTCCATGCGAGCGCTCCCAGCAGCGCTCCCACGGAGAGGAGGAGGGACGACCACGGCGCGACGACCGACGGTCCCAGCGGCCCTCTCCCTCCCCGTTGGAACGGGCAAGGAAGGAGAAGCGGCCGCGCACACCGTCGGCCTCCCTTTCAGAATCTTCCGGAGGCTCCACCCTTGGGGTCTCCCAGCATCGACGAGCGGACGACTACGAGCGACGGTTCGAGGAAATCGACCGCCGACTCGCCCAACTGCAGGCGGACGGCCAGAAGTCTTCGAACGACGTCGACTTCCAAGCCGCCCAACCTCTCTCCCGACTGGTCCTCGACGAGCCGATTCTCAGTCAGTTCAAGATGCCGCACGTGGAGCCCTACGACGGCTCCACCGACCCAGTCGACCACCTCGAGAGCTACAAAGCTCTCATGACGATTCAAGGGGCAACCGACGCTCTTTTCTGCATCGGCTTCCCCGCCACACTCCGCAAGGCTGCCAGGGCTTGGTACTCCGATCTTCGATCGGGCAGTATCCATTCCTTCGCGCAGCTCGAGCACTCGTTCGTGGCCCATTTCAGCACTAGCCGAAAGCCGCCGCGAACGTCGGACAGCCTTTTCTCCCTCAAGCAGGGAGAAAATGAGACGCTCCGACACTTCGTGGTGCGATTCAACGCGGCCACGCTCGAGGTCCGGGACCTCAACGAAGACATGGCTGTTTCAGCCATGAAGCGGGGCCTGAGGTCGTCCCAATTCACTTATTCTCTGGACAAGACCCTCCCCCGAACGTATGCCGAGCTACTGGAGCGCGCGTACAAGTATATGCGCGCGGACGAAGGAGCGTCCGACCGACGCTTGGCCGAGCCCAGAGGTCCGAAGGAGAAGCGGAGAAAAGGTCGGGAGCCCGCCGAACCAAGCAGGCCCCCGACCAATAGTCGGCTTTCTCCACCCCGACAGATCCAAAAATCGCCCCGTCGACAGACTCCGAGGCCGGTACGTCCCAGGTTTGACTCCTACACTCCTCTCTCCGCTCCCCGTGCGCAGATCCTGATGGAGATCGAGGGAGAAGAATACCTACGACAGCCTCCGCCTCTGAAGGCAAAGGGCCTCGACCATCGGAAGTACTGCCGGTTCCATCGGAGCCACGGCCACGACACCGAGCGGTGCATCCAGTTGAAGGATGAGATCGAAAATCTCATCCACCGGGGGTACCTCGACAAATTCCGGAAGGGCCCGCCAACCCAACCGATTGCCGAACGACGCCCCCAGCCGACTGAAGAGGCGCCGACTAACCAGCCGACGGCCGGAGTCATCAACATGATCTCCAAGCGGCTGGGGCCGGGGATGTCTGCAGGAGGGGAGCCGACGAAAAGACCACGATCGGACGACGTAATCACCTTCACAGAAGACGATGTTCGGGGCATCCAGACTCCCCACGACGACGCTGTTGTTGTGTCAGCGACAATAGCCAATTATGATGTAAAACGAATTTTTGTTGATAATGGAAGTTTGACAAATGTTTTGTTTTACTCGACCTTCTCCCGAATGCGGCTGTCAACTGACCGACTTAGGAGGATCCCTGTGCCCCTGATCGGCTTTGCCGGAGACACCGTCACGACAGAGGGAGAAATTACCCTGCTCGTGACGGTCGGTACCGAACCACGGCAAAGCGCGGTCTCCCTCACTTTCGCGGTCGTCCAAGTTCCTTCGGCCTACAACGCCATACTCGGATGACCCGGACTGAACGCCCTCAAGGCGATCGTCTCGACGTACCATCTCCTTGTTCGATTCCCGATCAAAAATGGAGTCGGGGAGATGCGCGGAGATCAACAGCTCGCCCGACGATGCTTCCAAATCTCCGCTCAAAGCAACGAGACGAAGGATCCTCTGACCATCGACAAGCTGGACCAAAGGGAGGAGGAAGAGCGGGGTTCGCCCGCCGAGCAGCTCGAGGCGATCTCGATAGGAGAAAGTCCCGACAGGAAAGTTTGGGTCGGGTCTCAATTGCCCGACGCCGAACGACGCCGACTGGCGGAGCTGCTGACGGCCAATGCCGACATATTTGCTTGGTCAGCAGCGGATATGTCGGGCATCCCTCCAGAAACGATTACTCACCGACTCAACATCGACCCGACGATGAAGCCGGTGAGGCAGAAGAAAAGGTCCTTCGCTCCGGAGAGGCAGAGGGCCATCGACGAAGAAGTGGACAAGCTACTCGAAGCAGGCTTCATTCGGGAATCCACGTATCCCGACTGGCTCGCCAACGTCGTCATGGTCAAGAAAGCCAACGAAAAGTGGAGGATCTGCATCGACTATACCGACCTCAACAGAGCCTGCCCAAAGGATAGCTTCCCACTTTCGAAGATCGACCAGCTGGTGGATGCGACGTCCGGATTTTGACTGCTCAGCTTCATGGACGCCTTCACCGGGTACAACCAGATCTGGATGGCGCCTGAAGACGAGGAGCACACCGCGTTCGTAACTCCCAAGGGCCTCTACTGTTATCGGGTGATGCCCTTCGGATTGAAGAACGCCGGCGCCACCTACCAGCGACTCGTCAATAAGGTCTTTAAAGACCAGATCGGGCGTAACATGGAGGTGTACGTGGACGACATGCTGGTAAAGAGTGCGCAGATCCCGGACCATGTTCAGGATCTTGAGGAGACCTTTTGCACCCTTCGACGACACCGAATGAAGCTCAACCCGACCAAGTGTGCTTTCGGGGTGACCTCAGGGAAGTTCCTCGGATTCCTCATTTCTCAGAGAGGGATCGAGGCCAACCCTGAGAAGATAAAGGCAATCCTCGACATGCGTCATCCGAACACCAAGAAGGAGGTCCAACAGCTGAACGGAAGAATCGTCGCTCTTAGCCGATTCATTTCTCGGTCGGCTGAAAGGTGCCTCCCGTTCTTCAAGATTCTGCGTCAAGCGAACGGTTTCTCTTGGTCGGATGAGTGCGAACAGGCCTTCGAAGACCTGAAAAGGTACTTGGCTTCCCCGCCGCTGCTCGTAAAGCCGCAGGTCGGGGAGACCTTGTATCTCTACTTGGCCACATCTTCTGAGGCGATCAGTTCGGTGCTCGTTCGGGAAAACGAGTGCCGAACTCACCAGCCCATCTACTACACCAGCAAAGTGCTCCACGGCGTCGAAGCCAGATACTCGGAGACGGAAAAGATGATTTTCGCCCTGACCGTCTCCGCGCAACAGCTTCGACCGTACTTCCAGACCCACGCCATCGTGGTACTCACCAACCGGCCCCTGAGGGCCATACTGCGCCGACCCGACACATCCGGACGACTCGCTAAGTGGGCAATGAAGCTTAGCGAGTTCGACATTCAATACCGACCAAAGCCTGCCCTGAAGGCCCAGGTCTTGGCCGACTTCATCGCCGAATGCCCGACGACCGACCAAGGGTCGGGAGCTGAAGACCCGGGATGAGATACGGTCTCTGAGCCAGACCCGATCTCCACCTGGGTACTCCACATCGACGGAGCCTCCAACGCTCAGGGAAGCGGGGCCGGGCTCCTGCTCACGAATTCGGATGGGGTAGTCACCGAATATGCCCTCCGGTTCGATTTCAAGGCCTCCAACAATCAAGCCGAATACGAGGCACTCCTCGCCGGCTTGAGGATGGCGAAGGAGCTGGGCCTCGACAGCCTCCGGGCGTTCTCCGACTCTCAGCTGATCGTGGGGCAGGTCAAGGGCGACTTCGAGGTGCGAGATCCGATCATGATCAAGTATCTTCAGAAGGTGAAGGACCTCGCGGCACGCCTCGAATATTTCGAGATCTCCCACATCCCCAGGATGGAGAATGCCCGCGCCGATGCTCTCTCCAGATTGGCAACGTCGGCTTATGACTCTTTGGGTCGGACGTTCGTCGAAAATCTCCCGCAACCGAGCATCGATCGGGTCGGAGAAGTGCAGCAGCTAACGTCCGAACCAAGTTGGATGGACCCGATCGTCCAGTACCTGACCGACGGGATCAGTCCCGAAGATCCCGCGGAGGCCAAGCGACTCCGTTGGTCGGCATCGCAATACGTGATCATGGACGGCCGACTCTACAAAAGGTCGTTTTTCCTCCCTTTGCTTAGATGTTTGGGGCCGACCGACGCCGACTACGCTCTCCGAGAGGTTCACGAAGGAATTTGCGGGAACCACTTGGGGGGCAAGTCCTTAGCCTTCAAGGTCTTGCGACAAGGCTACTACTGGCCGACCATGAAGAAGGATGCGGCAGAGTTGGTCCGGAGGTGCGAGCCATGCCAAAAGTATGCCAATATTCAGCACCAACCGGCCAGCCAAATCGCTCCCATTGTCGCTCCGTGGCCCTTCGCTCAGTGGGGAGTCGACATTCTTGGTCCGTTCCCACCAGCGTCGGGCCAGAGGAAGTTCATCGTTGTCGCCATCGACTACTTCACGAAGTGGGTCGAGGCCGAGCCCTTGGCGCAGATCACCGAGCGGAAGATGGAGAACTTCATCCAAAAGTCCATCATCTTCAGATTCGGATTGCCGCACACCATCATCACCGACAACGGACGGCAATTCGACAACCAAGACTTCAAAGACTTCTGCGCCAGATTCCACATCCGCCACCGACTAACTTCAGTCGGGCACCCATAGTCCAACGGTGAGGTTGAGGTGACCAACCGAACCTTGCTCCATGGACTCAAGACCCGACTGAATGAAGCCAAAGGTCTCTGGGTCGACGAGCTGGGCTCCATTCTGTGGGCTTACCGAACGACCCCCCGCGTCCCGACCGGGGAGTCGCCGTTCAGTTTGGCCTACGGGACAGAGGCTATGATCCCGCTCGAGATTGGCCTGCCATCTTCAAGGGTCAAGCAGTACCGAGAGCCAGACAACTCCGAGAGTCGGAGGGCCGACCTAGACCTCCTCCTCGAGCTGCGAGACGAGGCTCAAATCCGAATGGCCTCGTACCGACAGAGGGTCGCCCGGTACTACAACGCCAAGGTCAAACCAAAGCTTTTCAGGCTTGGCGACCTCATCTTGAGGAAGGCAGAAGTGTCGAAGCCCTTGGACCAAGGGAAGCTGGCTCCCAACTGGGAAGGACCCTACAAGGTTGCGGACACCTTCGGGCCAAGGGCCTATTGGCTGGAGACCCTTGAGGGGAAACCCATTCCCCGGACTTGGAACGCCGACAACTTGAAGCTGTATTACCAGTGAATTTTGTAATTCAATAGTCGGAATACAAGTTCAGTTTGAAATCCCGGAGTCTTAAAATCTTCGACTAGTGGTCGGCGCTCAGCCACAACGTATCGACGTGGACCTAGCACCGACAATGCATCGGACTCTTGCGAGCACCGACGCATCTACAATAACAGGAGTCGACACTCCTTCGACGACTCGTCGGACCTTCACAAGGGCCGACGGACTCTTGCAAACGGGAGTTACACTCCTTCGACTTTCGGCAACACATCCGCCCCTGACAAAGGCCGATGTATCTGTTGCGACGGGAATTCATACTCCTTCTACGATCGAATTTTCGGGCAGAATCCATCGACCGACAGGCCGATCGGGCCCCGACCAGAGAAAGGCTAAAAGCCCACGCGACAATTGTCGCGACTTCCGACCAGGCTACGGCCGGTCGAGGGATATTCGGCTTACCACCGTCTATCACACGACGCGACCTTAGTCGCATCCACGACCTACCGACCGACCTACGGCCGGCTGAACGACATTCGGCTTGCTACCGTCTGTCGAAAGACACAGAACCCGACGCAGGAGCATGGGGGCCCGACTTACTATCGTTCCCCCGACACTGCGCCGTGCGACGACTGACTAAGCGCATCTGTGGAAGTCCGACTACCGAACCTTTACCGGGTTCGGTCTGCACCCGACTCGACAGATGCACCCGACTGACGACTTCGACTATCGGAAACCGACCTAAAGTCGGGACACATTCTACTTTCGGGGCTGCGCAAGTTATCGAAGTCCTACCGACTTACGTGGGTTGGTGACTTGCTTAAGTTAGCGACTAAAGTTCGACATCGCAGCACTAATCGGCATTACAAACAGGAAGAAAAAGAAGAAAGTTTCATTCATTGGTGAAGAGAAATTACAAAGTCGGGTCGAAGCCCGATTACATGTATTTTCAAAAAAAAAAAAATAAAAAGTAAAGATAGTCGGCAAGGCCGATCATCCGTCCTAGTCGATCTCTTCGACCAACGGAGGATCGGGGATGATCGGCGTATCGGCCATAAGCGGCGCTGGATCGACCGCCGAAGGATGGGCTTCAGTCGGCAAAGGAACTTCGGTCGGCACCTGCTCCGGGATGGCCTCCTCCACCACGATGACGCCTCCCGACGGCTGGTCGGCCATCTCCTCCGTTCCTTCTCCTTCGACTCCTTCCTCCTCGGCTAGCGGCGGGACGACGCGGCTGACATCCAGCTCCGGGTACAAGGCGTGGACGGCGTCCCGACCGTCCTCGAACCCGACCCGGTATGAGGCGAAGCCCGATTCGAGCATCTCCTCCCGGTATTGGTCGGTGGACCGGAAGTCCTCCACCGCCCGATCGGCCGACTCCCTCGCCGACCTTGCCTCGTCCTCAGCACGGGCAAGCTCCTGCTTCGCCGACTCCGCCTCGGCCTTAGCCATTTCGGCGTCGACCTGGGCGATGGACAGCTCCTCTTCGGCTTCAGCGAGCTTCTCCAGGCTGACCCGAAGTTGCTCGCGTTCCCCTTGGAGTTCGGCTGTGGCACCATCCCGTTCACGCCGAAGGCGACGCACGGCCCGACCTTTGTGCTTGGCCTTCTTCTTGGCCGACCGGAGTTCGGACCTAAGTCGGGAGACCTCGTCGACTAACTTGGCCTCCCGGTCGGCCGACTGCTGGAGTTGGTCGGCCAACATTGCCCTCTCAGCCTCGGCCGCTGCCGACTTCTCCTTGAAGGCTGCCCGAACGTTGCCGAACCTCCGGTACCCAGCCTCCAGTTCGGACATTGTGAAGATCAGCTGTCGATGAAAAAAAGCTTCGTCAGAATCGCATAACACGAAAAATTTCTAAGTTAAAGGAAAAAGTGATGCGAAGCTTACCTCAACCATCGTCGGGTAGAACCGCGACAGCATCTCGGCCACCTGCCGAGACCGCAACGACTCCACGTCGGCTGGGAGGAGGATCCCTTGGCACAACCTCCTTGCAAGGTTGTGGTCGGCCAACGCCGACGCACCCTCGGGGTAGTATGCGCTGGGAGGCATTGAGCGGCTCCCCGACCTATCTTCCTCCGCGGGCTCCATCGAGGCTTTCCCCCGATCAGCTGCCCCGACCGACGGGACTGGCAGCGACGGCACGCTGGAGTTCGACCCGACGCCCCCCGTTGCGCCAACGGACGTCGCCGGACGATGTTCGGTTTCCCGAACATCATCCGGCTCCACTCGCACCGGCAAAACCGCCGATATTCCTTCGGCCGCCTCCTCAATCGGCCTCTCCTCAGCTTGGACCGTCGGAGCCGCGAGGGCTATGACCGGCTCCGACTGGTCGGTCGCCGACGCCTCGACGGTTGGAGGAGCTGGGGTTGGTTTCTTTGAAGGGCGCGAAGGGCCGGCCCCCGACGCTGGCCTCTTCCTCATGGCGAACTGCCGAATCTCGGCATCCGTCGGCCTCATCCTCGGTGGTGTCCCTGCAATACCGACAAGAACGTTAGAGGCTAGACCAAAAGCTGACCAAAAGCTAAATAAAAAGAAAAGCCGGAGGATCGGGCGATACCTATTCGGGGGACCAGACTCAAGCCGGCGTCATAGAGAGCTTGTTCGGTAACAAGCTCCCTCTGCTTCGGTACCGACATGTCCTTCAGTCGGTGGAAGTCCTCCCGGTCGTCCGCATCCACCCGACTGTTGTCGTTGGCCTCGGTTCGGGGTACACCCCAACGAGAAGGAAAGCCCCAAGAAGAAGAGGAGGAAACAAAGAAAAACTAGTTCTTCCATCCATGAATGGACGATGGAAGACCAGTTATGAAGGCAAGACCCTTCCGGGGGTTGAAGAGCCACCACCCTCGGGCTTTAGGGTGGGGTCGGAGCACAAAGAAGGCCCGGAAGAGTGAAACGCGGGGGTTGGTCGGCAAGAGCTGACACAACAGCACGAAAGAAATGATTAAACGAACAGAGTTCGGCGCCAGTTGCGCCGGACAGAGTCCGTAGTAATCAAGTAGATTTCGGACGAACTCCGGAATCGAAAGTCGAAGACCCGCGCGAAGGTCTTCAACGTACAGTGCCAGATCGCCAGGCGAAGGGTTGTTGACCCGACCGCCGGCCCCTGGAGCGGAGAGTCGAAACTGCTCCGGGATGCGATAGTGCTCCCGAAGCCGATCGACGTTCGGCCCCGAAAGCGAGGAGGCCTCATCTTCCGGAGCCGATCGGGAGTCGTCGGTCGGGTTCCCCGACCGAGCTCCCTGAGTCGGTTTCCTGGTCATTATGCCGGAACCAAAAGAAAAGAAAGAGAAGAAAAGGAAGAAGAAGGAGAAGAGGGGACCACGAACCAGATGGACCCTCCGCAAGCGAAGAAGAGCTCTGCCCGCGATGACTGAAAAATCGCCCGGACAGAGTTTCCCCAGCGAAATGTTGCCAATGTGGGTCAGGGGTCCGGGAGGTCCTATATATATAGGGCCGACCGACGGCCGAGATGCTTCCACACCGACCGAAGACCTGCAGATACGCGACGCGTGGCGCCCGCCGGTTGGCTGGCGAGTCGGCGCGCCCCGTCCCGGGACGGCCGCACCGCCCACATTAAATGCCGGAGGGGGCGCCGGCCAACCACCGCGACACACGGCACGCGGGGAGCGGCTCCGCATTCACGTGCCCGCGCCGATTCGCATTCCCGATGGGACGCCCGACAGCGGCCCACTCTCCCGCGATCAGCGCCGAATATCCGGTCGTCTGACGCCGTATCGTCCGGCGCCCGATCTTCCGACACCGACGTAACGTCTGACGACGACAAGACGTGGCGTCTGACACCTGACACCGACGTGACCTCTGACATCGACTAGACATCCGGATCGCTGGACATTCATGAGGCGTCTGATATCGGATCGTCCGGCGGTACGATCGGATCTACACGTGCGACAAATCCACTCCCAGTCGTCCGGGATTGCTGCCCGAATGGAAGCATCGGCCAGCTCACCACCCGACTTAGGAGTGGAGGGGGGCAACTGTTTGGGGATACCCACCGACCGACCGACTGACGGAGGGCCCGACCGACCGACCGACTGACGGCCCGACCGACCGACTGACGGCCCGACCGACTCCGACTGGGCGGAAACCCGACCGATCGTCGGTCGGGGCGACCAACTGACGGATGCCATCACCGGCCATTCAACAACCCATCGCCGACTGGGGATATGTCGGGCGTATCCATCCCGACCGACTGAACCCAGTGGACTGATGGCCGACTCACATGATGCTCGCCGACCAATGGAGGGGCCCGACACCACTCAGCTGGCTACCGACTTTGGGTCGGTCGGCTCCTCCAACCATCGTACAGCCGCCAGACGTTGTCAGCTCTGACACGGACATGCGGCACAGTTACCTAGGGGCATTGTCCCGCCGAGAGCCGGGTCAACCCTGTTGATTGGATGGCCACACGGCGACATGACGTTTTCACGGCGACTCTGACAGTCCACAGTGAGTTGACAGCTCCTCACTTGTCCGCGCCATTAATGACGGCGCCATACCTAGCTCCACTATATATACCGGGGAAGACAACAGTGCAAGGGATCGATCCACCCGTCTTTCCCACATACGCAGGCTCGCTCCTCTCTCCCTTTTTCTCTCTCTCTCAGAGCTCTCTGTCTACATTTCACTGTTGCCCAGTCACCTCTCTGACTTGACCGTCGGAGGGTCCCCGTCGGAGCCGCCTCCGGTCAGTGCGGACTTCCTTTTGCAGGTGCACGCTCCCCGGCGATCGGACGACGAGGCGATTGGCCGCAACAATAGAATTGAGCGTAAAATCATATAAAAAATCAGATCTATTGACTCGCCTAACTCGCATCATTTAAGGATGTGCTCAAATCCTAGTGTTTGGATTGTAGTAAAGAAATCCTCCACAGGAGTTAGATTGGAAAATAGTTAGTTATTAGTGGGCAGTCCAAATCGTGAATCCTATGGGATTTCCAATCTGATCCTTTAAAAATATTCAAATAGACCCTAGATTTAAAATATGGGATCTTGTGCTATTCAACATAGCCAGCTACCTAATCTGGACCACTAGAAGTCTGTAACTCTGTATTATACTGTTCTTTGGTATTCTTTGGAACCAGCTCCTGTAACTCCAGGAAAAAGATCTTGCTTTTCTAGAATCCGTTCCTAAGCGATAACTGGAAGACCAATGGTTGTCTGGGTCGAGGACGATGGAGTAGATGCTCACGTGTTCGAGAGCAATCGGGGGTCATTCTCTTCTAGAAGTAATGAAATTTTCTAAAATATGAAAACTTGATTCACACCTTGGAAATTCTCTCTCAAGGTTTGGCCATTTTCTGCCAAAACAAAAGATAAAAAAGGAAAAAGGGGGACGCTATGAAGGTTGCAATAGTTTATACAACATTTGTGCCTTTTGTTTGCATGCTTTTCATGATAAATGAGAAAACAAAAGGTGAATTGTTCAATGTAAAGTAGTTGGTACAAATGGAGAAAGAAAACAACAACAACAACAACATGGTCATTCCTCCCTTTTTATTTTCAAAATTGAAAACTGAAAAGGGACTCATGAGGTCACTGTCGTATGATCCAGAAAACGACGTTCGGCTTGGAAAATAGATAAATTAGGAGCCTGTTTGGATAATCATGTGCAATCGAGGACACAGACCGGTCTTGACTCATATTCATATTATTCAGACAAATATTTCCAAAATGGGCTGCCTTGGATCTCATAGGGAGAAGAAAATATCTCACTATACCTTTTACCTATCCCATGATAATGGGTGGAAAGAGATCTGATTAACGTAGGCTGAGCCAAACCCCATATTCTGTAATAATAGAAATCCTACTTTCAAACCTGGAGATCTAAGAGGATTATCCAAATAGACCCAAAGGTTGCGCTACTTCCTTCGCACTTCATGAGCAAACACAACATAGGCAAAAATTGGGTGATAGCGTGTAGATATCAATGGTCTAGGTGATGATTGTGTTATATGCAACACCAATAAATCTTATGTGCTTGGTTTAAACACATGAATGAGGAGTCCGCAATGCTTTCCTTTGGAATACGACTGATGACTCACCGGCGGGAGCAGCGAGAGACTTCGGTATCGACATGGAGTGGACCGCTGGCGTGAGAGTCCGAGACGGACCCAGCTCCGACGCCGGTTGTGTAGCATTGGTAAGGTAGACCCGACAACAATTAGGTCGTTATTGACCTCAACTGGGGCCGAAATCGATGCCTAGGATATCGGCATCGGCTGGGGTGAAGTGGCTTGGCTTGGTAGGGGGACCTCCCTCTAGCCGTGGGGCTCCCAATCTTGTCCATTCACTTCTTTTGGCCGAAGAACTCTCATGAAAATCCCCTTGCAATGACGCTGACCTCTTCCTTGCAGCATTCCAAATCGCTTCAATGGATGGCCTCATCACTACAGCACAAAGCATAAGAGTTAGTCAAAAGGCACTAAAGGCAGATGTCATTAGGAAAATGAGAAAAAAAAACTAAGTCTATACCTAAAGAATTGATCAGACTGAGTCTGGCATTGTACAAGTTTTGCACGATCCATAGCTGGTGCTGGGGTGGCACCTCGACATCGAGCAGTAGATGAAAGTCCTCTCAATCTTTGTCGAGTACAGTATCATTTTCATTTGGTGACCGATTGGGCTCGCATCAGACTAGACTGAAGCCCTACAGTGATCAGCCAAAATAAAGAAAAATCTATTCTTTCACCCATAGATGGAAGAGGGAAGTCCAGTGATAAACTAATGATGGGGTCAGAGGCCTAAGTACCACCAACCGCTCTTCGGAGGATGCTTCTTCAAAAGAAAAAAGGATCAAAAAAGAGACGGTCTTGGAGAAAAATGAAGGACATTATGCAGGATGACAAAGGAGCGAAGGTTCGAATAGAGTTCAGGGCAAGATGTGTAGGAATGATTTGGTAAAAATCAAAGATATTGAAGTAGAGCTCGGACTGAAGAAACTCTTCGTAGATAGTAATGCTATTTTTCCAACCGGGGATCATCCGACCTTTTGGGTTTGGGGCTAACAAGTGATACGGACTCAGAATATGTTTATGACTCTGAACCTGCGTTAGGTCGGATCTGGCTAGAACTGACTCCTCATTTTCTGAATCCGACAAGCACTCGAGGACCGGACTCTTTGATCCCCAAGCTAGGGAGTCCCCATGGTGGGAAGAAAAATCCACTTTCGGGGACGACTGAGGAGGGTCCTAGGCCTCTCCTTGTGGCATGGAAGTTGAGAACCCTGACCACTCAAATGGCTCCTACCTTCAGATATGCTTTTGGAACTCGATATTTAAAAGAAAAAAGAAAGAAATGGAAAGAAGGGGAAGCACAAAGCGATGAAGCGAAAAGATGGGGGCACAGAAGAAAGGAATGGGAACAAAAGAAGGAATGGGCATGAGGAAAGTAACCTTCGAATGGCTGGAGCAACTGCAGAGGATCGAAACAACAACCCGAAGGGATTGGGACGATAGTAGAATTACAAAGAAAGAAAAAGTGGGAAGCCCTCCTCCGACTGCGCCAAGTGAGCCTCTGGAAGAAAGGAGAAAGTGAAAAGAGAGGTGCGGGATGGCTACAAATACTGACCCCTAGCGGCCATGATTGAGGCCTCAATGCCTCTCTTCCCAATGCAGATATTGATATATCGCACCATTTACTGTTGGATTTTGGGGTTTGGTACATGCATATATATTTCAAAACTTTTATTTTTTAAATACCGCTGTAGAAAATAAGATTAAAATACTTTTAATATGAATTTTGTATACAAAAAAATATAAAACCACATAGATCTATTCATATGCTGAAATTGATATATGCTGAAATTTAGATTGTGATCAAATCACATACCTGTTTCGCAATCTCTTTCTTCAAATCTGGATCTGGAAGAGACGAGGCTCTCTGTTAGCTGCATAAGTGTTCGGCCTCTATGAGTATCCACTCAGGATCAGCCTAGAACAGTCCTCTTTAATATGAATTTTGGTTCTCCAAAATTCAGCTTGCTGAATCTGAACGAAGTCTGGATCGCGATCAACACTTGATTTCTCTTTGATCTTCTTCTTCACCTCTTCTCTAGAGTTTCTCCTTACTATGTACTACTACCAAATGTTAGAAATCAGCAAGAAAAAGGCACCCAAACTCCTTTGGGCATGGAACTCCTTGGGATGCGCTTCCCAAGGAAAGGGTGTATAGAACACCCAAGAGGAGAGAAAGGGAGAGAAAGAGGGGGCGTGGGGAGAGCCTTTGGGTGTGAGAAATTACTGATTTTGATACTCTAGAAATCTTAGGGGAGGTCCCTTTAAATAGGCATAAGGATTGAATCCTATTCAATCTCATAATATAAGTTCTATTTGCATTAGGATTCTAACTTAAGTTATCTAATTTATATTAGGAAGTCCATTAGGTGCCAACAATTGGAGCCCTTGCACATATAATTAGACACTCTCTTTGCACCCAAGAGACACCCCATATGAAAATCAATGACCCTCTAATTAATAGACATACCCAAATTGATCAAATCAAAGTGGCGCCCCATAATAACTATCAAGGAGACTCATAAGGGACTTACATCCTTAATTTATGTGATCCATAACTTTAGACATCCAATAATTGAAGTCACATGAATCTTATTCATATAGGTTATTAGTAGGTAATTAAGTTAGAATTAACTTATCAAATAAAGAATCCCAACGGAAAGAGTAATTGGGTCCAACCATGTGCTAGCAAGGTTACCATGAATCCAATGGATTTCTCTAAACCCAATTGACACTTCATAAGCTCAATTACTTATTCCAAGCCAAATCTCTTTGTTGTATGACTTCATAGGTTCAATTCTATCTGGTAGTGAGACATACAATGATCTCTATCATCGTATCATTGAAACTCTTTTCAATAGATCAGAATAATTTCACTCTAACTCAACAAAGATTGTCGATCTAGAACAATCCTAGTGAGCTCTCACAATCCACTAGTGATACCTAGCAGTATGTAGTGGCAATCCAATAGAACTGAAATGAATCTCTAGGTATAGTTAACATGTTATTCAGTCCCTCTATTGTGAATCTCGACTAGATGGCAGGTCATGGATAAATGTCAAAACTCAATATCGGTCATACGATAGATTCAATCAGCTTAAGTTCATATATGATTTTATGAAAACTCTTGTTCATCAATCACGCTGCTATGGCCATAGACTTAAGGACTCAGCCTTTTAAATCTTATAGGACTACTTCCTTCTGCTAGGATCGATAGATCTCATTTTGATGCACACTCCACTCCTACAGTGGACCAACTGTCACCAACATCCACTACAAGGGCTCCTTGAGACCCATGTTGATGTGTCAGTCAAACTTCAGTAGCCTCACTGTGAGCAGTAGTGTCATCTTAGGTCAAAAGATCAATCATACAACTGCAGCATCGAGAAAGTCACTAATGAGAGAGCAGACATCCATGTGACTTTTCGTGTTGGTCACACTCAGTGCTAGTTATTCTCTAACAACCACCTGCATTCTCGCTCTAGTGTCTCTATATTGCAGATTTGAGACCCATCTGTCTGAAGAAAGCGATCCGTGCACTGATCTATTCGGATCAATTATCATCCTCATGATGATCTTATGATCAGGAGCAATTTAGGAATCAACCATCAATGACATATGCCTCAAATTTTCAACTCTTTGAGAATATGTGTCATTATCTTGTTACTCTCTTGGATGATTCATGGACACATAGATATGAATGGTAATATAACTGTCCAATAAGTACAAAATCATGTCCTAGAGATATGAAATGTGTCTGCCAAGATTGACTTTTAAGGCATACATCCAACATCTACACCATCATGCCTTCCAACTCTTCATCGCACCCAATCTGTGATGGAGCTATGTAGGGTATAATCCATAGGAGTGGCACACCGCCAACAACTCTCTAGCATGTGGGACCCATAGCCAATTCGAGGATGATCTTGTAGGTCAGCAGATCAATCAGGGCAAGGGCAATGCAATGCTTCAGTTAACTCTACCATCATTGCAGATGCATGACTTATGAAATGATAAAACATCCGGATGCCACTTTCCAAGGTAGTAATAAATGCCAGATAGTTGAAAGGCTGACCCTTCGGGAAAGGTCGGGGGCCTAGATCGACAAGGTGCCAAAGCTACCCTTTCCGTCCAAGTCCACCAAAATCGGCCAATAATATGAAGTGCGGCTGGGGGGGTGGGGTGTGGGGGCTAACTAATGTAACAACATCCTCGACTTTCAATCATTTCAGAAAAATATCGAGAAGGATGCTTGGAATCACATTGACTCATGATGCTCACCCTCACCTAAGTTGGACGATCATCGAAGATGACAACGATCGAAGGTAGCAGCATCACCAGTCCACCTCCTAAAAAGACCTTGTCAGTCTAAGGCCGTCCATATAATCCACTGAAGGATGACATCATCAATTTGGTGAAGAAGAGACTACTTGCCCGAGGTCAGTTGCAAACCAAAATAGAGCACCACGACTATGCAAGATGATGTTGGAATTTCTTATGGTACTTGTGCATGTATATTTCAAAACTCTTTGGGAAAACAACATAGTAAAATAATTGATTAAATTTTTTTTAATTTAGAATATGCATCAATAAAATCAAAGCACCTAAAAATCTAGTTCATATACAAAAATTAATACATGTTGATTTTAATTTGAAAATAAAACATGTGATTAGATCACATATCTATTTCATTTTTTTTCTTCAAATCTAAATTTGAAAGATGAACTGGTTCTCTCTTAGCCATATAAGTGCCCGACCTCTATGGATATCCATGCAGGAATAATTTGGATTATTATTTTTTTTTTTTTTACATGTAATTGATCAATCTTTGATCATCCTTTGGATCCTCTTTCTTAGATCTTCCTTAATGTAGATCAGCCACACCAACCAAAAATTGGAAGAAAGAAGGGACGCCCAACACCTTTTGGGCATGTGGAAGCAAGGACACCCAACACCTTGGGTGTAGGAGAAAGAGAGGTAGAGAGGGGAGGCATGGGGACTTGGAGGGCTGATTGCTTTGAAGGCTTGATTGATTCTAAAGGCCAGGAGTGGGTCCTTTTATGTAGGGATTTAGTAGAAGTCCTAACCAAACTCCAAATTTGATCTAAAAGAGAAGTCCTAATTTCATTAGGATTCATCCTTTCAATCCCTTAGGCCTTTACCCATACTCCTTATCAAATAAGGAAAGGGGACCACTAGTAATCCTCATGCCACAAGGAGATGGGATGTGGCCCTCTCCATGCAATCCAATAGCCCGCGTCCAAATCAGAATTGAGGAGGCATGGACCCTCTAATTCATCCACATATGGTGTGTCCAATTTGATCAAATCAAAATGGCACAATAAAGGATCAGTTGGCACCCACTAGTAGTCCTCATGCCATAAGGAGATGGGATGTGGGCCTCTCCATGCAATCCAATAGCCCACGCCCAAATCAGAATTGAGGAGGCGTGGATCCTCTAATTCATCCACATATGATGCGTCCAATTTGATCAAATCAAAATGGCGCAATAAAGGCTTGATCCAAAGCATGTAGGTACCCAACAATTGAACCCCTTGAACCTAATTTCAAATCCAATTTAGACTAAGTTTAATACATATAACTAACTTGGTTTAATCCTTATGATATAAGAAATCCAAGTCTAAAGAGAAATTGGGTTTAACCTTGTGCTAGCAAGGCTTTCCTAAACCTAATAAGATTTCACTATATTCTAATCTAATTAGGACTTCACAAGTCTTAATTAGTTCATCCAAATTAGTTTCTTTATTTGTGTGACTCTATAAATTCAATTCTATTTGATAGTGAGATATATCATGATCTCTATCATAGTATTATTGAAACTCTTTTCAATAGGTCGGAATAATTTCACTCTTACTTAATAAAGATCATCGATCCAAAATAATTCTAGTGAGCTCTCACAATCCACCAGTGATACCTAGCAGTATGTAGTAGTAACCCAGCAGAATCGAATAAGAAACTTCTAGGTATAGTTTTCATGTGATTCAGTCTCTCTATCATGAGTTTCAATTTGATGACAGATCATGGATAAATCATCAAACCTCGACATTAGTTATATGATAGATTTAATCAGCTCAAGTTCAAAAATGATTGCAATGAAATTTTTTTTTATCAATTATACTGCTATGGCTACAGACTTAAGGACTTAGCTTCTCAAATCCTATAGGATCATTTTTTTTTTCAAAATTGATAGATTCTATCTAGATACGTACTTTGCTCCTACAGTAGATCAATTATCACCAACATACTGTTGGGAATAGTGTCCCAAAGCCAATCGTCAGCCTGTTGACGGTTGTGCTCCTTTTGTATTAGTACATGAATTATAAATAAATAAAAATTATTTTGGTATTTTTTCATCACAAATGTTTCATCTTCTAATGAACTCCTGTGTTGTGGTGAAGTCCTTAGGACTATTTAGACTCGACAAAGGAGGATTTGTCGCTTAGTCCTTAAACATGTTCGCGATCAAATGATACGTTGTTACCAAAGACGACAACGTTTATCGAGCATAGGTCGTTGTGTGCCATATGGGTTGGTTGTCCTCATAACCAAAGAGTGTGGAGATACTGGTATGGCATACAGGTGAGATGTAATGGTACATCTGCACTGAACGTGACCAACTCCGGAGCTATTTCTGCTGTCAAGATTTGCTCCGATGGGATATGGGTATAAATGTCCCTCCAACCTGAGACCGCCACGGTGACTTACAAGCAACTCACTGCACTTAGGCACTAGACTATCTGAATTTCTAATTCAATGACGGAAGGCTGCTGGGTGTAGTCAAGTACTTGACTTGTCGGTGCGTGTGTCAAGATGGGATTGACCACTCCAGTTTAGGAGCTGTGTACAGTCGTGTTTCAATTTAGCAAAACCTTGGTCAGGGTAGTCCTAGTGAGGAGTCACAGGACTAATTGAGTTGAGCACGATTCGGATGATATCATCAGGGTTGACAGTTTAACCCTGAGTCGTCCTAAACACAGGGGTCAAAAGGGATGAATTATACGGTAATCATATTCACGTAGGTTCAGAATGTTGCGATTACGATTATTCGACCTATCCGATCGTCGGGTACCATTGCTAGATGGTCACTTCGATTAGTACAGAAATTGGTTCCTGTGCTACCGGCTTAGGTTCGAACCTGCGGGGTCACACACATTAGTGGTTCCTTTCTGATCAGATGGCTGATTATGAGTCTTATGTGTCTGAAACTCTATGATTGAGAATTAGGATTCTCTGATCATGAGTTCCACACATTTTGGGTATCGGGGTCAAAATTTTGAATTTTAAATTTTGAATTTGAAATTTGAATTCTTTGATCAGGGTTTCATATCGATGGTCTCTGATGCCTGATTGCCCATCGGATTTGGACTCAATATTTATGAAAAGTTTAATTAATAATTTGATCGCTAATTAACTCAATTTTATTGAGTAATTATTTTTGGATCAAGTCCAATTGAATTGGATTCAGTTTGGATTGACCCGATTAGGTTAAATGTTGACCTAATCGCTAAGGTGGTTTAGTCCCTGATTTGATCAGGAGTTAAATTTAGTTAATTCTTGATTTGATTAAGATTTTATTGAGCCTAATTAAGCCTAATTAAGTTAGATTTAATTTATTCTAATTGTGCTTAACCTATTTAGATTAGGTTGGCTCAATTAGGTTCAAACCACCTTGACTTTTCTCCCTGCGCCACCTCACTTCTTTTGTGCATATTTAAATTCACGAGAAGCAACTTCTCGTGAATTTTCTCCACGCAGAAGCCATCCCATTCCCACCCTTGTGTGCTAAATATCTGGATAAAAATAAGTTGGTTGGCCATTCAAATTTAAAAGAAAGTTTGAATTTGAATGAGCAACCAACTAATCCATGCGCCGTGGTCTTATCTTGTGCGCCCCATATTTTACACGAGAAAATATTTCTCGTGTAAACTCTCCATGCACAAATCAACTCATGCCCCTTCTCTTCTCATGCTCAAGTGGATAGGGATGAGTTGGTTTTGCATTTGAATTCAAATTTGATTTGAATTCAAATGTGCAACCACTTATCTTTATCCTCTCACGTGGATAAGACACGTTCGACGTTGTTTTAAAAAGAGGAGAAAGGTGGGACGTGTGTAAAAATTTTAGGAGAGAAACTTTGAGGCGTGAGAAAAGTTTGTGCGCAAGGTGAAGGTTTAAAACCTTCCGAGAGAAAAAGAAAAAAAAGAAAGAAAATTGAGTGCAGGGTTTCTAGTGTGTACCCTAGGGTTTCTACCTAAGGTTTGGGAAGTGAGATTGGTATGCCACGAGTGTCGTGAGTCTACCAAATTTTAGGGAGAGATCCATCAGCCTCTCAAGCAATCGTGCAAATGATCTGGAGCATCCAAAGAGTCAGCACACATTGATCGAAGGAGTTCGATCAACATCTGTCATCAAAAGGGTGAAATCACGAACTAGCATTCGTGAGGAGCTGATCAGACGGGAGCTTCGTGTGGACGATCCGCAGAGGTCAGATATTTGTGTGGCTGCAATGTGACGATCAGAGCCCCCCGACGGTGATCAGATTATGGTGATCGACTATCCGCAAAAGGTGATGTGTTCTGAACACAGTACTGTAAAAGGTTTACTGATTCAAATTTGAATTTTAAATTTAAATGCATGCTGTTGTATCATATTTAGATCCTAGTGTAGGGTTAATTAGTATTAATTGATGAGATTAATTAATAATTCTGCTGTAAAATAATAATTTTGAAAAAGATTTAAAATTACCATTTTGCCCCTGCACTAAATTTTCACTACAAATGGTATCAGAGCATGGTTCTAGAATATGATATACATATGCATGCGTAGATTAAGGTGTAATCTATAAGTTTAAATTTAAAATTCAAAATTCAAAATTCAAAATTTAAAAAAAAAATTGAAAATTGAAATTTGTTAGAAGTTTCAAATTTGAAATTCAAAATTTGAAATTTGAAATTTGGTTGAAATCTCAAATTTGAAATTTGAAATTCGAAATTTAAAATTTGAAATTTAAAATTCAAAATTTAAAATTCAAAGATTGAAAATTCGAAATTTGAAATTTGGTTGAAATCTCAAATTTAAAATTTAAAATTTAAAATTTAAAATTCAAAATTTAAATTTTGAAATTGGTATATTTAGATATACTTGATCCAAGTAGCAAGTAATCTAATTGGGTTGGTTGCCATGGCCGTCCGGTCATAGGAGAAAAGTAGGGTTTAAAGGCCCTCTCTTCCTATTCGATGGGGTCTCCTATGGCGGTAGGGGTGCCGATGCAATTATATCCTATGCCGATGAAGCAGCGAAAGGACTTAATTATAAAATTTATCATGAATGTGTTAGATTAGATCTAAAAAAAAATTTATGATTTATTTTGAGTTATTTTTTGTTATGAAATGAGCAATAGGATTGCTGTTTATGAATTGTGCTGACCCGTTTGTGAAATGAGTCAACACATTTGGTGAACAAAAAATAAAATCTTTCAAAATTTAAAAATTATTTTCGAAATGCCAAATCCTGACCCATCAGCCCAAGTACTTAATTAAAAGAATTAAATGTTGTCTAGTAGGTTTAGAATTGTGAATTAAGACCTAAGATAATTGCATAAACTTGTGGGTTAATGGGTTAGATGAATTAGGTCCATAATTGGGTTAGACCTAAGGTTAGCTTAAAAAATAGACTAAATGGAGTAATTGGTCAAATCTAATCAAAAGTTGAATTAGATTAGGTCAAGGATACTCTAGACTCAACTTCAATAGTTGTAGTTGAATGGGTCAATGTCTTTAACTAGACCAAGATGGACTTAATTCATGGCTACGCGGTGGAGCCCTATTTACTAAGTTGATCAAAATTAAAACTAATGAACCGGTTGGTGTCTAAGGTAAGTTCGGCAGTTTTGACCAGTGATTCTTAAGCGGGAGCTACTCGCATTGATTCGATCATTGACGAGTTAATGGCAAATCCCCACCACTGATCTCACTTACCTAGCCAATCTGGTAAGTTAGATTTTGATTAGATCACTTGGTGATTAGAGCTCACCCATGTCATTAGGTAAATCAGTGTGACTGATTTAGGTGCTCCTAATGCCAGCTTTAATTAAATCTTTTTTTAATCTGACTTGGTGAAGTCAGTGGGAGGATTGAAATTGGCTGGATGATTTCTTCTCTACTATTCTTTAATAAAATCCTCAAAATTATTAGGTCCCTAAAATGATTAAGTTATAATGATAACTAAGTCATAGCCTCCCATTAAGTGAATGATAATGAGTCCATTAGTTCAATGATCATTGGAGGCCCAAAGGCCTGGTGCTCATTGGCTAATGGAATTATTATTCATAATATGATAATTTGATTGAGTCTTTCTGATGGTGGTTAGGTTGGCCGATCAAAGTCGGACCTGATCATTTATTGGTCCGATTTACTAAATTAAGTCATGTTAATGGTTGGACCTAACCAGATCTTTTCAGTGGAGGCCAAAGCCTACTGATTAGGTTCTGGGGCAAAATCAATTACTAGAAGTTGTTTAGAGAAACAACTGATTAAGAACCTACCCATAGATGCACATGGGTTGACCAACCAAAGTTGGGCTCGTGTGTAGTCTGTGTGGATTCTAGTACCCATTAAGGAATTAAAGTAATTTCTCGAATTGGAGGATGAGGCTACCAGTTCGTAAAAATATTGAAAAAACTTTAGACTAAAGTCAAGTCTTTAGTATTAATTTATGTACTAATAGAGGTCTCGTTTTCTTTATGCAGCTATGGCACTACCCTGTCGCTCCGGTCATTATTAGATAATGACAAGCTCATGGGACCCAATTTGATAGCTAGTATCGAAAATTAAAATCGTCTTTGAGCATGAGCGGATCCTTTATGTAGTAACGGATCCAGCACCTGAGGAGCCAGCTCCGAATGCTAGTAGGCGATCCGAGATACTTACTTGAAGTGGCTCAATGATCGCACCACCGTTCGATGTATTATGCTGGCAGCAATGAATGACGAGTTCAGCCGAAGGTTTGAGAACGCCCAGCCACAGGAGATGCTTCAAATGTTGAACGACTCCTTTGGCACGCCTGATGATGTTGAAAGGCACAAAACTAGTTGTGCCATTTTCAATGCTCGGATGAGGGATGGGGCCTCAGTCACTGATCATTACTGTACATGATCGAGATGATTGAGCCCTAAGCAAATTGGGCTTTCCTCTGCACGAGCAGCTCGGTAAGGATGCGATCCTTAATTCCTTGCCCAAGTTCTTCCTCCCATTCCTTACTCATTTTCGAATGATAAAGCCTGTAGTAAACTACCACGGATTGTTGGGGTTGCTGCAGAACTTTGAGAAGGATCACCACTCCATAAGGAGTCGGTGAATGTAGTGGGAGGGTCTTCTTCTCGTCGTCAACCCTTTGGGAAGGGGAAGAAGAACAAGAAGAAGAAAAATAAGAAGGTGCAATCTCATGCTGGGACAGTAGCACAGGGTCAGACCAAGAAGGCAAGCACGACCAGAGCCAGACAGAGTGCTTCTTTTGCAAAAGTAGGGGCATTGGAAGAGGAACTGTCCTCAATACATTGCCTCCCTGGACCCGAACAGGCCAAAGAAGAAGCAAGGTAATTATATGATAACTCTTGTAACTTTTCGATTTGTGATACTACTGCCTGGGTATTGGATACTGGAAGCCCTTATCATATTTGTAATTCGATGCAGGGTCTGCAGGTCAGTAGGAGATTTGATGAAGGCGAGAGGTTCCTGACGTTGGAGATGGAAGCAAAGTTCTAATTCTAGCTTTAGGAATCATGAGTCTTGTAATCAATTCTCGTAATGTAATTCTGAGTGAATGTCACTATTGTCAAGTTTTTTATTAAATATTATTTCTGTAGGCCTTTTGGCCATGTACGGTTATGATTTTTTAATAAAAAAAATATTTGCAATATCATTTTGAATGGTGTTACAATATTTGTTGGACAATTAAATAATGGAATTTACTTACTATCACAGCCTGTTAATGTGGTTCAAAACTTCAGTAAACGCTCTAGAATAGATAATGTGTCAGAAGTCTACCTTTGGCACTGTAGGCTAGGTCATATCAATAAGAACAAGATAAACGGTTGGCTCAAGAAGGAATTCTTGAAGTTAGTGATTGTGAATCACTTCCAACCTGTGAGTCCTGTCTTCTTGGGAAGATGACCAAGTCACTTTTACTGGAAAAGGTGAGCGAGCCAGTGAACTCTTAGGTCTGGTACATTCTGATGTATGTGGACCCATGAGCTCAAGTGCAAGAGGTAGATTTTTCTACTTCATAACCTTCACAGACGACCTATCTAGGTATGGGTATGTCTATTTAATGAAGCATAAGTCGGAATCATTTGAAATGTTCAAACTATTCCGAAATGAGGTAGAAAAATAAACTGGAAGTGTATTAAAACTCTTCGATCTGATCGAGAGGTGAATACCTTTCCAATGAGTTTCTGACGTATCTAGGGAGAATGAGATTCTCTCTCAGTGGACTCCTCCTGGAACACCACAGCATAATGGTGTGTCTGAAAGGAGGAATCGGACCCTGTTAGACATGGTTCGATCCATGATAGGGTTTGCTGGTCTGCCAATCTCCTCTGGGGATATGCACTCGAATCGGCTTGTTACCTTCTAAATAGAGTTTCGAGTAAGTCTGTAGCCAAAATGCCATATGAGATATGGATAGGACGTAAGCCAGTACTCTCACATCTTAGGGTTTGGGGGTGTCCGGCTTATGTTAAACGTTTAATTACAGACAAGCTTGGACCTAGGTCTGACAAGTGTAATTTTATTGGGTACCCAAAAGAGATCAAAGGGTATTATTTCTACCTTGCTGATGAGCAAAAGGTGTTTGTCAGCCTTAAGGCAATTTTTTTAGAAAAGGAGTTCCTTAGTGAAAAAACTGTTGTCTCTAAGGTCGAATTGACGAAGTTCGACAGGTGGAAAAACCGACACATGTTACTGAACCTGAACCGGATTTGATTAGATCAGATCCGGAGCCCATTGATTATGCACCCTTAAGGCGGTCTGGTAGAGTACCACATCAACCGGACAGATACTATGGTTTTCTGGTTCGGGATGGTGATCCTGTCAAACTTGATGAAAACGATGAGGATCCGATCACCTACATGGATGCAATGCAGAGACCTGACTCTGAGAAATGGCTAGAGGCCATGAAATCCGAAATGGAGTCCATGAAGGTCAACGATGTGTGGACATTGGTTGACCCACCCGAAGGAGTAAAACCCATAGGGTGTAAGTGGTCTTCAAAAGGAAGAGGGGCGCAGACGGAAAGGTGGAGACCTATAAAGCCCGTCTGGTTGCCAAGGATATCGTCAACGTTATGGTATAGACTATGACGAGACGTTTTCTCCTGTGGCAATGCTCAAATCCATTGGATTATGCTTGCGATAGCTGCCCATCTGGACTATGAAATCTGGCAGATGGATGTGAAGATAGCTTTCCTAAACGGAGAGCTGGATGAAGAGGTGTATATGATACAACCTGAAGGGTTCACATCCACAGATGAGTCTAAGGTGTGCAAGCTACAGAGGTCCATTTATGGACTTAAGCAGGCATCTCGGAGTTGGAACATATGTTTTGATAGGACGATCAAAACGTATGGCTTCGTTAAGAACGGAGAAGAGCCCTGCATTTATAAGTGGGCTAATGGTCCAGTAGTAGTATTTCTTGTATTGTATGTGGATGACATTCTCTTAATCGGAATGATGTCCCTGCATTACAAGGAATAAAGATTTGGCTATCGTCACAGTTCTCCATGAAGGATCTGGGAGAAGCTTCCTACATCCTAGGGATGAGGATCTATAGGGATAGATCCAAAAAGTTGCTTGGCTTATCCCAGTCCACGTACATTGATACTATGCTGAAAAGGTTCAGCATGAAAAATTTCAAGAAAGGCTATCTACCGATAGGCCATGAAATTCTCTCTCGAAGAGGGATTGTCCGACAACACCTCAAGAGAGAGAGTGTATGGGTAGGATTCCATATGCTTCGGTAGTGGGATCTATCATGTACGTCATGACATGTACACGACCAGATGTGGCATACTCACTAGGGGTAGTGAGTAGATATCAATCTGATCCAGGAGAGAATCACTGGAAGGTTGTTAAAACCATCCTGAAGTATTTAAGAAATACTAAGGACCAGTGGCTTATATATGGTGAATCGGACTTGAGACTTATAGGGTTTACAGACTCTAGTTTCCAGTCTGATCGCGATGATAGCAAGAGTGTGTCAGGATTTATTATTACCCTTAATGGTGGGGCTGTCTGCTGGAAGAGTTCCAAGCAGCACACTGTGGCTGATTCAGTATGTGAGGCGGAGTATATTGCTGCATCAGATGCTGCCAAAGAAGCGGTGTGGCTGAGGAAATTCATCACCGAGCTCGGAGTAGTACCCTCCCTTGTTGGTCCAGTTCTGCTCTATTGCGACAGCTCTGGAGCCATTGCTCAGGCGAAGGAACAAAGGCACACCAGCGGACGAAGCATATTCTGCACCACTACCATCTCATCCGGGAGATCATGGATCGAGGTGACGTTGACCTTCAGAAGATCGACGGGAAGGAGAACCTGGCCGACCCATTCACTAAAGCCATTGCGGTGAAGGAGTTCAACGACTACAAGTCGAAGATGGGTATTAGATACTGCACCGATAGGCTTTAGGCCAAGTAGGAGATTGTTGGGAATAGTGTCCCAAAGCCAATCATCAGCCTATTGACGGTTGTGCTCCTTTTGTATTAGTACATGAATTATAAATAAATAAAAGTTATTTTGATATTTTTTCATCACAAATGTTTCATCTTCTAATGAACTCCTGTGTTGTGGTGAAGTCCTTAGGACTATTTAGACTCGACAAAGGAGGATTTGTCGCTTAGTCCTTAAATATGTTCACGATCAAATGATACGTTGTTACCAAGGACGACAACGTTTATCGAGCATAGGTCGTTGTGTGCCATATGGGTTGGTTGTCCTCATAACCAAAGAGTGTGGAGACACTCCTATGGCATACAGATGAGATGTAATGGTACATCTGCACTGAACGTGACCAACTCCGGAGCTATTTCTGCTGTCAAGATTTGCTCCGATGGGATATGGGTATAAATGTCCCTCCGACCTGAGACCGCCACGGTGACTTCAAGCAACTCACTGCACTTAGGCACTGGACTACCTAAATTTCTAATTCAATGACGGAAGGCTGTTGGGTGTAGTCAAGTACTTGACTTGTCGGTGCGTGTGTCAAGATGAGATTGACCACTCCAGTTTAGGAGCTGTGTACAGTCATGTTTCAATTTAGTAAAATCTTGGCCAGGGTAGTCCTAGTGAAGAGTCACAGGACTAATTGAGTTGAGCACGATTCGGATGATATCATCAGGGTTGATAGTTTAACCCTGAGTCGTCCTAAACACAGGGGTCAAAATGGATGAATTATACGGTAACCATATTCACGTAGGTTCTGAATTTTGCGATTGTAATTATTCGACCTATCCGATCGTCGGGTACCATTGCTAGATGGTCACTTCGATTAGTACAAAATTGGTTCCTGTGCTACCGGCTTAGGTTCGAACCTGCGGGGTCACACACATTAGTGGTTCTTTTCTGATCAGATGGCTGATTATGAGTCTTATGTGTTTGGGACTCTATGATTGAGAATTAGGATTCTCTGATCATGAGTTCCACACATTTTGGGTACCGAGATCAAAATTTTGAATTTTAAATTTTGAATTTAAAATTTGAACTCTTTGATCAGGGTTTCATATCGATGGTCTCTGATGCCTGATTGCCCATCTATTTGGACTCAATATTTATGAGAGGTTTAATTAGTGATTTGATCACTAATTAACTCAATTTGATTGAGTAATTATTTTTGGATCAAGTCCAATTGAATTGGATTCAGTTTGGATTGATCCGATTAGGTTAAATGTTGACCTAATCGCTAAGGTGGTTTAGTCTCTGATTTGATCAGGGGTTAGGTTTAGTTAATTTCTGATTTTATTAGGATTTTATTGAGTCTAATTAAGCCTAATTAAGTTGGATTTAATTTATTCTAATTGTGCTTAACCTATTTAGATTAGGTTGGCTCAATTAGGTTCAAACCACCTTGACTTTTCTCCCTGCGCCACCTCACTTCTTCTGTGCATATTTAAATTCACGAGAAGCAACTTCTCATGAATTTTCTCCACGCAGAAGCCATCCCACGCCCACCCTTTTGTGCCAAATATCTGGATAAAAATAAGTTGGTTGGCCATTCAAATTCAAGAGAAAGTTTGAATTTGAATGAGCAACCAACTAATCCATGCGCCATGGTCTTATCTTGTGCGCCCCATATTTTACATGAGAAAATATTTCTCGTGTAAACTCTCCATGCACAAATCAACTCACGCCCCTTCTCTTCTCACGCACAAGTGGATAGGGATGAGTTGGTTTTGCATTTGAATTCAAATTTGATTTGAATTCAAATGTGCAACCACTTATCTTTATCCTCTCACGCGGATAAGACACGTTCGACGTTGTTTTAAAAAGAGGAGAAAGGTGGGACGTACGTAGAAATTTTTTAGGAGAGAAACTTTGGGGCGTGAGGAAAGTTTGTGCGCAAGGTGAAGGTCCAAAACCTTCCGAGAGAAAAAGAAAGAAAAGAAAGAAAATTGAGCACAGGATTTCTAGTGTGTACCCTAGGGTTTCTACCTAGGGTTTGGGAAGTGAGATTGGTGTGTCACGAGTGTCGTGAGTCCACCAAATTTTAGGGAGAGATCCATCAGCCTCTCAAGCAACCGTGCAAACGATCTGGAGCATTCGAGGAGTCGGCACACATTGATCGAAGGAGTTCGATCAACATCTGCCATCAAAAGGGTGAAATCACGAAATAGCATTCGTGAGGAGCTGATCAGACGGGAGCTTCGTGTGGACGATCCACAGAGGCCAGACATTTGTGTGGCTGTGATGTGATGATCAGAGCCCCCCGATGGTGATCAGATTGTGGTGATCGACTACCCGCAAAAGGTGATGTGTTCTGAACACAGTACTGTAAAAGGTTTACTGATTCAAATTTGAATTTCAAATTTAAATGCATGCTGTTGTATCATATTTAGATCCTAGTGTAGAGTTAATTAGTATTAATTAATGAGATTAATTAATAATTCTGCTGTAAAATAATAATTTTGAAAAAGTTTTAAAATTACCATTTTGCCCCTACACTAAATTTTCGCTACAGAACTGGCATGACATATCCTGATGGGATGACAATCCTCCTCCTCTCTCCGAGATGTGCCCTCCTCCACTCCTTAAGCTTTTCATTTCTAACGGCTCTACGAGTCCACCTAATGACAGTATTAGCTGCAGCAAAATAAAAGCTTAAAATTGATTATTTATACATGATAAAAATTTAAAATAAATTAAATATAAAAAAAATAATATATAAAATTAATCTATTATGATAGGAGATGATGTGCCTACCTCGGTAGACAGCTGTGGAGATGAGGTATCGACATCTCCATATGGGTCCCTCTTCTCAGATGGTCCTTCTGATCGTATAACATAAAATTAATTATTTATACATGATTAAAAATTAAAGTAAATTAAATACAAAAATTTATAATACATAAAATCAACTTGTTATGGCAGGAGTGATGTGCCTACCTCTGGATGACCC
>NC_025993.2:122246646-122340734 GCF_000442705.2 Elaeis guineensis
TAGTGTCCCAAAGCCAATCGTCAGCCTGTTGACGGTTGTGCTCCTTTTGTATTAGTACATGAATTATAAATAAATAAAAATTATTTTGTATTTTTTCATCACAAATGTTTCATCTTCTAATGAACTCCTGTGTTGTGGTGAAGTCCTTAGGACTATTTAGACTCGACAAAGGAGGATTTGTCGCTTAGTCCTTAAACATGTTCGCGACCAAATGATACGTTGTTACCAAGACGACAACGTTTATCGAGCATAGGTCGTTGTGTGCCATATGGGTTGGTTGTCCTCATAACCAAAGAGTGTGGAGACACTGGTATGGCATACAGGTGAGATGTAATGGTACATCTGCACTGAACGTGACCAACTCGGAGCTATTTCTGCTGTCAAGATTTGCTCCGATGGGATATGGGTATAAATGTCCCTCCGACCTGAGACCGCCACGGTGACTTGCAAGCAACTCACTGCACTTAGGCACTGACTACCTGAATTTCTAATTCAATGACGGAAGGCTGCTGGGTGTAGTCAAGTACTTGACTTGTCGGTGCGTGTGTCAAGATGGATTGACCACTCCAGTTTAGGAGCTGTGTACAGTCGTGTTTCAATTTAGCAAAACCTTGGCCAGGGTAGTCCTAGTGAGGAGTCACAGGACTAATTGAGTTGAGCACGATTCGGATGATATCATCAGGGTTGACAGTTTAACCCTGAGTCGTCCTAAACACAGGGGTCAAAAGGGATGAATTATACGGTAACCATATTCACGTAGGTTCTGAATGTTGCGATTGCGATTATTCGACCTATCCGATCGTCGGGTACCATTGCTAGATGGTCACTTCGATTAGTACAGGAATTGGTTCCTGTGCTACCGGCTTAGGTTCGAACCTGCGGGGTCACACACATTAGTGGTTCCTTTCTGATCAGATGGCTGATTATGAGTCTTATGTGTCTGAGACTCTATGATTGAGAATTAGGATTCTCTGATCATGAGTTCCACACATTTTGGGTATCGGGGTCAAAATTTTGAATTTTAAATTTTGAATTTGAAATTTGAACTCTTTGATCAGGGTTTCATATCGATGGTCTCTGATGCCTGATTGCCCATCGGATTTGGACTCAATATTTATGAGAGTTTAATTAGTGATTTGATCGCTAATTAACTCAATTTGATTGAGTAATTATTTTTGGATCAAGTCCAATTGAATTGGATTCAGTTTGGATTGACCCGATTAGGTTAAATGTTGACCTAATCGCTAAGGTGGTTTAGTCCCTGATTTGATCAGGGGTTAGGTTTAGTTAATTCTTGATTTGATTAGGATTTTATTGAGCCTAATTAAGCCTAATTAAGTTGATTTAATTTATTCTAATTGTGCTTAACCTATTTAGATTAGGTTGGCTCAATTAGGTTCAAACCACCTTGACTTTTCTCCCTGCGCCACCTCACTTCTTCTGTGCATATTTAAATTCACGAGAAGCAACTTCTCATGAATTTTCTCCACGCAGAAGCCATCCCATGCCCACCCTTGTGTGCCAAATATCTGGATAAAAATAAGTTGGTTGGCCATTCAAATTCAAAAGAAAGTTTGAATTTGAATGAGCAACCAACTAATCCATGCGCCATGGTCTTATCTTGTGCGCCCCATATTTTACACGAGAAAATTTTCTCGTGTAAACTCTCCATGCACAAATCAACTCAGCCCCTTCTCTTCTCATGCACAAGTGGATAGGGATGAGTTGGTTTTGCATTTGAATTCAAATTTGATTTGAATTCAAATGTGCAACCACTTATCTTTATCCTCTCACGCGGATAAGACACGTTCGACGTTGTTTTAAAAAGAGGAGAAAGGTGGGACGTGTGTAAAATTTTAGGAGAGAAACTTTGGGGCGTGAGGAAAGTTTGTGCGCAAGGTGAAGGTCCAAAACCTTCCGAGAGAAAAAGAAAGAAAAGAAAGAAAATTGAGCGCAGGGTTTCTAGTGTGTACCCTAGGGTTTCTACCTAGGGTTTGGGAAGTGAGATTGGTGTGCCACGAGTGTCGTGAGTCCACCAAATTTTAGGGAGAGATCCATCAGCCTCTCAAGCAACCGTGCAAATGATCTGGAGCATCCGAAGAGTCGGCACACATTGATCGAAGGAGTTCGATCAACATCTGCCATCAAAAGGGTGAAATCACGAACTAGCATTCGTGAGGAGCTGATCAGACGGGAGCTTCGTGTGGACGATCCGCAGAGGTCAGATATTTGTGTGGCTGTGATGTGATGATCAGAGCCCCCCGACGGTGATCAGATTGCGGTGATCGACTACCCGCAAAAGGTGATGTGTTCTGAACACAGTACTGTAAAAGGTTTACTGATTCAAATTTGAATTTCAAATTTAAATGCATGCTGTTGTATCATATTTAGATCCTAGTGTAGGGTTAATTAGTATTAATTAATGAGATTAATTAATAATTCTCTGTAAAATAGTAATTTTGAAAAAGTTTTAAAATTACCATTTTGCCCCTGCACTAAATTTTCGCTACAAATGGTATCAGAGCATGGTTCTAGAATATGATATACATATGCATGCGTAGATTAAGGTGTAATCTATAAGTTTAAATTTAAAATTCAAAATTAAAATTCAAAATTCAAAAAAAAAATTTGAAATTTGAAATTTGTTAGAAGTTTCAAATTTGAAATTCAAAATTTGAAATTTGAAATTTGGTTGAAATCTCAAATTTGAAATTTAAATTTGAAATTGAAATTTAAAATTTGAAATTCAAAATTCAAAATTTAAAATTCAAAGATTGAAAATTCGAAATTTGAAATTTGGTTGAAATCTCAAATTTAAAATTTAAAATTTAAAATTTAAAATTCAAAATTTAAATTTTGAAATTGGTATATTTAGATATACTTGATCCAAGTAGCAAGTAATCTAATTGGGTTGGTTGCCATGGCCGTCCGGTCATAGGAGAAAAGTAGGGTTTAAAGGCCCTCTCTTCCCATTCGATGGGGTCTCCTATGGCGGTAGGGGTGCCGATGCAATTATATCCCATGCCGATGAAGCAGCGAAAGGACTTAATTATAAAATTTATCATGAATGTGTTAGATTAGATCTAAAAAAAAATTTATGATTTATTTTGAGTTATTTTTTGTTATGAAATGAGCAATAGGATTGCTGTTTATGAATTGTGCTGACCCGTTTGTGAAATGAGTCAACACATTTGGTGAACAAAAAATAAAATCTTTCAAAATTTAAAAATTATTTTCGAAATGCCAAACCCTGACCCATCAGCCCAAGTACTTAATTAAAAGAATTAAGTGTTGTCTAGTAGGTCTAGAATTGTGAATTAAGACCTAAGATAATTGCATAAACTTGTGGGTCAATGGGTTAGATGAATTAGGTCCATAATTGGGTTAGACCTAAGGTTAGCTTAAAAAATGGACTAAATGGAGTAATTGGTCAAATCTAATCAAAAGTTGAATTAGATTAGGTCAAGGATACTCTAGACTCAACTTCAATAGTTGTAGTTGAATGGGTCCATGTCTTTAACTAGACCAAGATGGACTTAATTCATGGCTACGCGGTGGAGCCCTATTTACTAAGTTGATCAAAATTAAAACTAATGAACCGGTTGGTGTCTAAGGTAAGTTCGGCAGTTTTGACCAGTGGTTCTTAAGCGGGAGCTACTCGCATTGATTCGATCATTGACGAGTTAATGGCAAATCCCCACCACTGATCTCACTTACCTGGCCAATCTGGTAAGTTAGATTTTGATTAGATCACTTGGTGATTAGAGCTCACCCATGTCATTAGGTAAATCAGTGTGACTGATTTAGGTGCTCCTAATGCCAGCTTTAATTAAATCTTTTTTTAATCTGACTTGGTGAAGTCAGTGGGAGGATTGAAATTGGCTGGATGATTTCTTCTCTACTATTCTTTAATAAAATCCTCAAAATTATTAGGTCCCTAAAATGATTAAGTTATAATGATAACTAAGTCATAGCCTCCCATTAAGTGAATGATAATGAGTCCATTAGTTCAATGATCATTGGAGGCCCAAAGGCCTGGTGCTCATTGGCTAATGGAATTATTATTCATAATATGATAATTTGATTGAGTCTTTCTGATGGTGGTTAGGTTGGCCGGCCAAAGTCGGCCTGATCATTTATTGGTCCGATTCACTAAATTAAGTCATGTTAATGGTTGGACCTAACCAGATCTTTTCAGTGGAGGCCAAAGCCTACTGATTAGGTTCTGGGGCAAAATCAATTACTAGAAGTTGTTTAGAGAAACAACTGGTTAAGAACCTACCCATAGATGCACATGGGTTGACCAACCAAAGTTGGGCTCGTGTGTAGTCTGTGTGGATTCTAGTACCCATTAAGGAATTAAAGTAATTCTCGAATTGGAGGATGAGGCTACCAGTTCGTAAAAATATTGAAAAAACTTTAGACTAAAGTCCAAGTCTTTAGTATTAATTTATGTACTAATAGAGGTCTCGTTTTCCTTTATGCAGCTATGGCCACTACCCTGTCGCTCCGGTCATTATTAGATAATGACAAGCTCATGGGACCCAATTTCGATAGCTGGTATCGAAAATTGAAAATCGTCCTTGAGCATGAGCGGATCCTTTATGTAGTAACGGATCCAGCACCTGAGGAGCCAGCTCCGAACGCTAGTAAGGCGATCCGAGATACTTACTTGAAGTGGCTCAATGATCGCACCACCGTTCGATGTATTATGCTGGCAGCAATGAATGACGAGTTCAGCCGAAGGTTTGAGAACGCCCAGCCACAGGAGATGCTTCAAATGTTGAACGACTCCTTTGGCACGCCTGACGACGTTGAAAGGCACAAAACTAGTTGTGCCATTTTCAATGCTCGGATGAGGGATGGGGCCTCAGTCACTGATCATGTACTGTACATGATCGAGATGATTGAGCGCCTAAGCAAATTGGGCTTTCCTCTGCACGAGCAGCTCGGTAAGGATGCGATCCTTAATTCCTTGCCCAAGTCCTTCCTCCCATTCCTTACTCATTTTCGAATGACAAAGCCTGCAGTAAACTACCACGGATTGTTGGGGTTGCTGCAGAACTTTGAGAAGGATCACCAACTCCATAAGGAGTCGGTGAATGTAGTGGGAGGGTCTTCTTCTCGTCGTCAACCCTTTGGGAAGGGGAAGAAGAACAAGAAGAAGAAAAATAAGAAGGTGCAATCTCATGCTGGGACAGTAGCACAGGGTCAGACCAAGAAGCGCAAGCACGACCAGAGCCAGGCGGAGTGCTTCTTTTGCAAGAAGCAGGGGCATTGGAAGAGGAACTGTCCTCAATACATTGCCTCCCTGGACCCGAACAGGCCAAAGAAGAAGCAAGGTAATTATATGATAACTCCTTGCAACTTTTCGATTTGTGATACTACTGCCTGGGTATTGGATACGGAAGCCCTTATCATATTTGTAATTCGATGCAGGGTCTGCAGGTCAGTAGGAGATTTGATGAAGGCGAGAGGTTCCTGAACGTTGGAGATGGAAGCAAAGTTTCAGTTCTAGCTTTAGGAATCATGAGTCTTGTAATCAATTCTCGTAATGTAATTCTGAGTGAATGTCACTATTGTCAAGTTTTTTATTAAATATTATTTCTGTAGGCCTTTTGGCCATGTACGGTTATGATTTTTTAATAAAAAAAATATTTGCAATATCATTTTGAATGGTGTTACAATATTTGTTGGATAATTAAATAATGAATTTACTTACTATCACAGCCTGTTAATGTGGTTCAAAACTTTGGTAAATGCTCTAGAATAGATAATGTGTCAGAAGTCTACCTTTGGCACTGTAGGCTAGGTCATATCAATAAGAACAGGATAAACAGGTTGGCTCAAGAAGGAATTCTTGAAGTTAGTGATTGTGAATCACTTCCAACTGTGAGTCCTATCTTCTTGGGAAGATGACCAAGTCACATTTTACTGGAAAAGGTGAGCGAGCCAGTGAACTCTTAGGTCTGTACATTCTGATGTATGTGGACCCATGAGCTCAAGTGCAAGAGGTGGATTTTTCTACTTCATAACCTTCACAGACGACCTATCTAGGTATGGGTATGTCTATTTAATGAAGCATAAGTCGGAATCATTTGAAATGTTCAAACTATTCCGAAATGAGGTAGAAAAACAAACTGGAAGTGTATTAAAACTCTTCGATCTGATCGAGGAGGTGAATATCTTTCCAATGAGTTTCTGACGTATCTAGGAGAGAATGAGATTCTCTCTCAATGGACTCCTCCTGGAACACCACAGCATAATGGTGTGTCTGAAAGGAGGAATCGGACCCTGTTAGACATGGTTCGATCCATGATGGGATTTGCTGGTCTGCCGATCTTCCTCTGGGGATATGCGCTCGAATCAGCTTGTTACCTTCTAAATAGAGTTTCGAGTAAGTCTGTAGCCAAAACGCCATATGAGATATGGATAGGACGTAAGCCAGTACTCTCGCACCTTAGGGTTTGGGGGTGTCCGGCTTATGTTAAACGTTTAATTACGGACAAGCTTGGACCTAGGTCTGACAAGTGTAATTTTATAGGGTACCCAAAAGAGACCAAAGGGTATTATTTCTACCTTGCTGATGAGCAAAAGGTGTTTGTCAGCCTTAAGGCAATTTTTTTAGAAAAGGAGTTCCTTAGTGAAAAAACTGTTGCCTCTAAGGTCGAACTTGACGAAGTTCGACAGGTGGAAAAACTGACACATGTTACTGAACCTGAACCGGATTTGATTAGATCAGATCCGGAGCCCATTGATTATGCACCCTTAAGGCGGTCTGGTAGAGTACCACATCAACCGGACAGATACTATGGTTTTTTGGTCCGGGATGGTGATCCTGTCGAACTTGATGAAAATGATGAGGATCCGATCACCTACATGGATGCAATGCATAGACCTGACTCTGAGAAATGGCTAGAGGCCATGAAATCCGAAATGGAGTCCATGAAGGTCAACGATGTGTGGACATTGGTTGACCCACCCGAAGGAGTAAAACCCATAGGGTGTAAGTGGATCTTCAAAAGGAAGAGGGGTGCAGATGGAAAGGTGGAGACCTATAAAGCCCGTCTGGTTGCCAAGGAATATCGTCAACGTTATGGTATAGACTATGACGAGACGTTTTCTCCTGTGGCAATGCTCAAATCCATTCGGATTATGCTTGCGATAGCTGCCCATCTGGACTATGAAATCTGGCAGATGGATGTGAAGACAGCTTTCCTAAACGGAGAGCTGGACGAAGAGGTGTATATGATACAACCTAAAGGGTTCACATCCATAGATGAGTCTAAGGTGTGCAAGCTACAGAGATCTATTTATGGACTTAAGCAGGCATCTCAGAGTTTGAACATACGTTTTGATAGGACGATCAAAACGTATGGCTTCGTTAAGAACGGAGAAGAGCCCTGCATTTATAAGTGGGCTAATGGTCTAGTAGTAGTATTTCTTGTATTGTATGTGGATGATATTCTCTTAATCGAGAATGATGTCCCTGCATTACAGGGAATAAAGATTTGGCTATCGTCACAGTTCTCCATGAAGGATCTGGGAGAAGCTTCCTACATCCTAGGGATGAGAATCTATAGGGATAGATCCAAAAAGTTGCTTGGCTTATCACAGTCCACGTACATTGATACTATGCTGAAAAGGTTCAGCATGAAAAATTCCAAGAAAGGCTATCTACTGATAGGCCATGAAATTTCTCTCTCGAAGAGGGATTGTCCGACAACACCTCAAGAGAGGGAGCGTATGGGTAGGATTCCATATGCTTCGACAGTGGGATCTATCATGTACGCCATGACATGTACACGACCAGATGTGGCATACTCACTAGGGGTAGTGAGTAGATACCAATTTGATCCAGGAGAGAATCACTGGAAGGTTGTTAAAACCATCTTGAAGTATTTAAGAAATACTAAGGACCAGTGGCTTATATATGGTGAATCGGACTTGAGACTTATAGGGTTTACAGACTCTAATTTTCAGTCTGATCGCGATGATAGCAAGAGTGTGTCAGGATTTATTTTTACCCTTAATGGTGGGGCTGTCTGCTGGAAGAGTTCCAAGCAGCACACTGTGACTGATTCAGTATGCGAGGCGGAGTATATTGCTGCATCAGATGCTGCCAAAGAAGCGGTGTGGCTGAAGAAATTCATCACCGAGCTCGGAGTAGCACCCTCCCTTGTTGGTCCAGTTCTGCTCTACTGCGACAGCTCTGGAGCCATTGCTCAGGCGAAGGAACCAAAGGCACACCAGCGGACGAAGCATATTCTGCGCCGCTATCATCTCATCCGGGAGATCGTGGATCGAAGTGACGTCGACCTTCAGAAGATCGATGGGAAAGAGAACCTGGCCGACCCATTCACTAAAGCCATTGCGGTGAAGGAGTTCAACGACTACAAGTCGAAGATGGGTATTAGATACTGCACCGATAGGCTTTAGGCCAAGTGGGAGATTGTTGGGAATAGTGTCCCAAAGCCAATCGTCAGCCTGTTGACGGTTGTGCTCCTTTTGTATTAGTACATGAATTATAAATAAATAAAAGTTATTTTGATATTTTTTCATCACAAATGTTTCATCTTCTAATGAACTCCTGTGTTGTGGTGAAGTCCTTAGGACTATTTAGACTTGACAAAAGAGGATTTGTCGCTTAGTCCTTAAACATTTTCGCGATCAAATGATACGTTGTTACCAAGGATGACAACGTTTATCGAGCATAGGTCATTGTGTGCCATATGGGTTGGTTGTCCTCATAACAAAAGAGTGTGGAGACACTGGTATGGCATACAGGTGAGATATAATGGTACATCTGCACTGAACGTGACCAACTCCGGAGCTATTTCTGCTGTCAAGATTTGCTCCGATGGGATATGGGTATAAATATCCCTCCGACCTGAGACCGCCACGGTGACTTGCAAGCAACTCACTGCACTTAGGCACTGGACTACCTGAATTTCTAATTCAATGACGGAAGACTGCTGGGTGTAGTCAAGTACTTGACTTGTCGGTGCGTGTCTCAAGATGGGATTGACCACTCCAGTTTAGGAGCTGTGTACAGTCGTGTTTCAATTTAGCAAAATCTTGGCCAGGATAGTCCTAGTGAGGAGTCACAAGACTAATTGAGTTGAGCATGATTCGGATGATATCATCAGGGTTGACAGTTTAACCCTGAGTCATCCTAAACACAGGGGTCAAAAGGGATGAATTAGATGGTAACCATATTCACGTAGGTTCTGAATGTTGTGATTGCGATTATTCGACCTATCCGATCGTCGGGTACCATTGCTAGATGGTCACTTCGATTAGTACAGAAATTGGTTCCTGTGCTACCGGCTTAGGTTCGAACCTGCGGGGTCACACACATTAGTGGTTCTTTTCTGATCAGATGGGTGATTATGAGTCTTATGTATCTGGGACTCTATGATTGAGAATTAGGATTCTCTGATCATGAGTTCCACACATTTTGGGTACCGGGGTCAAAATTTTAAATTTTAAATTTTGAATTTGAAATTTGAACTCTTTGATCAGGGTTTCATATCGATGGTCTCTGATGCTTGATTGTCCATCAAATTTGGACTCAATATTTATGAGAGATTTAATTAGTGATTTGATCGCTAATTAACTCAATTTGATTGAGTAATTATTTTTGGATCAAGTCCAATTGAATTGGATTCAGTTTGGATTGACCCGATTAGGTTAAATGTTGACCTAATCGTTAAGGTGGTTTAGTCTCTGATTTGATCAGGGGTTAGGTTTAGTTAATTTTTGATTTGATTAAGATTTTATTGAGCCTAATTAAGCCTAATTAAGTTGGATTTAATTTATTCTAATTGTGCTTAACCTATTTAGATTAGGTTGGCTCAATTAAGTTCAAACCACCTTGACTTTTCTCCCTGCGCCACCTCACTTCTTCTGTGCATATTTAAATTCACGAGAAGTAACTTCTCGTGAATTTTCTTCACGTAGAAGCCATCCCACGTCCACCCTTGTGCGCCAAATATCTGGATAAAAATAAGTTAGTTGGCCATTCAAATTCAAAAGAAAGTTTGAATTTGAATGAGCAACCAACTAAACCATGCGCCATGGTCTTATCTTGTGCGTCCCATATTTTACATGAGAAAATATTTCTCGTATAAACTCTCCATGCACTAATCAACTCACGCCCCTTCTCTTCTCACGCACAAGTGGATAGGGATGAGTTGGTTTTGCATTTGAATTCAAATTTGATTTGAATTCAAATGTGCAACCACTTATCTTTATCCTCTCACGCGGATAAGACACGTTCGATGTTGTTTTAAAAAGAGGAGAAAGGTGGGACGTGCGTAGAAATTTTAGGAGAGAAACTTTGGGGCGTGAGGAAAGTTTGTGCGCAAGGTGAAGGTCCAAAACCTTTCGAGATAAAAAGAAAGAAAAGAAAGAAAATTGAGCGCAGGATTTCTAGTGTGTACCCTAGGGTTTCTACCTAAGATTTGGGAAGTGAGATTGGTGTGCCACGAGTGTCATGAGTCCACCAAATTTCAGGAAGAGATCCATCAGCCTCTCAAGCAATCATGCAAATGATCTAGAGCATCCGAGGAGTCGGTACATATTGATCGAAGGAGTTCGATCAACATCTGCCATCAAAAGGGTGAAATCACGAACTAGCATTCGTGAGGAGCTGATCAGACGGGAGCTTCGTGTGGACGATCCACAGAGGCCAGACATTTATGTGGCTGCAACATGATGATCAGAGCTCTCCGATGGTGATCAGATTATGGTGATCGACTACCCGTAAAAGGTGATGTGTTCTGAACGCAGTACTGTACAAGGTTTACTGATTCAAATTTGAATTTTAAATTTAAATGCATGCTGTTGTATCATATTTAGATCCTAGTGTAGGGTTAATTAGTATTAATTAATGAGATTAATTAATAATTTCGCTGTAAAATAGTAATTTTGAAAAAGATTTAAAATTACCATTTTACCCCTGCACTAAATTTTCACTACACATACACAATAAGAACTCAAATAGCTAAGAGGTCATATTTCTGTGCAGTCAAACTGCAGTAGTCTTACTGTGAATAATCATTGCACCATAGGTCAAAGGATTATTTACACAACTATAGTATCGAGAGAATCACTGACGATTGAGTAGAAGTTTACATGATCTCTTGTTTGGTCACGTTCAATACTAGTTATTCTCTAATAACTATCTATATTTACCGCTCAGTATCTGTACACTATAGACTAGAGACTTATTTACTCTGAAGAAAGTGATCTGTACACTGATCTATCCGGATCGATCACCGTCTTCATGATGATACAATGATTGGGAGCAATTTAGGAATTAAGTATACATACCTCTAATTCTTAACTCTTTGAGAATATGTATCTTAAGTATTAATTTTTTAGATAATTCAATGATACATCACACTTGAATGAAAAATATAAAACTACTCTTTTATTGATCAAATCAATATTTTAAATATAAATTTATGTCATAAAAAAATATAATATGTCAGTCATATTGACTTCTAGGACATACATCCAATAGAAGGAACTTCGGACACTGGAACCCAAGACTCTCACTTTACTTGCAATTCGATGTGTTGGGTTGATGGTCACACAAATACACCAAAGAAATATTGATGGAGAAACACTTCATTCAAAAGATCTATATTCATTCAAGAGACACTTTATTATTTGCAAATTAACTTTGTTTGAATAAGGTTCATTACAATAAAATAAGAAAGCACAAAATTCAGACTCGATCAATGTCTTCGGGTTTAGTCAACATCCTCAGACTAAAATTTACAAAATTTAGGTCGATATCCTCAGGCTCGGTTGATGTCCTCGGACGTAAAATCAAACTACATCTGACAGGGCCCTTGACAATGTCCATGTGGGAAGATCCCCTTGACGGTCATCAGTCCCCATTAAACGATATCAGAGATGACATAGCTGATTCTCTCTCAAAAATCTGTCCATCTCTCGAGTATTCCTCCAAAGAGGGCCGAAAAGCTAAATTGAAGGGGGTGAAAAATCATCCTCTAGAAAGGTTCAAGATCTTTTTATAGAGCAAAATGCAGAAGAAGCTCCTGACGACCGTCGCTGCAGTTCTGCAGTCGGAATGATAGGATTTTCTAATACCTCCTATGCCAAACCAAGATGCCTATGGGCGCATTTCCTTGAGGCACTCCGCGGCTAACTGGAGGTAGGGAAAAACCCCTCTAGAAAGAAGTATCGATATCCCCTGACATCGAATGAGGCGACACCACCGTGACATCATAGAAGATAATCAGAACAAGCTATCTTCAGGCGATAGACTCCCTATTTATAGAGGGGCGGGCCTAAGCACATTCTGCCACCTCACTAGTTGCGTGACAGGTGTCACCACTTGGAAGGCCTCGAAGACCACTCTTCTCGGAGAAAAGAGCCCCAGTCGTCCTTTTCGATGCACTATCATTTTTGAGAAGTGCCAACATTAAAGGCCATGCTCCCTAGTTCTCCAGTTTGTACAACCCTCTATTGCACAATCCTGAAAATGGACCACCTTTGATGATCCATGCAATGCCTACCATCACCCAGCACATGATAGATGCAGATGAATTCATGATTCCCAAGACCGCACTCGCCATATGCAGCTAAACAGATGCACCAAGGAGAGAGGGATCAAAGAAGGAATGACCGGTAGCTGGCTACTTCCATCATCTGAAACAATGAAACCACTTCAGACTCGAAAGTGAAAGGCAACTATTATAGGGATTATCTGTTATCGAGCCCAAGCTCTTCTCCTTGGAACAAAGCCAAGCACCCCTTAGCGGCCCGACGAGGCCAGGTCACCTTCCAAGATGGGATGACACTACGAGATCAGTCTCCACCCAACTCCCACCTCAATCACTTATGGAGCTTGCAATCGAGACCTGCCCGATAGCATCCGACAACTCATGCGAGTGGTCCCAGATGGAACCTTACCTTAGGTTCCCAGACCACTCGGCCATCCGAACAATCTCTGAAATTCTCTAACAACCTTCGGATCGTGCACATGATCCATGTTGGCACCCACGATTAGCAATCTGAATCACGAGATAGTGGACAAATCCCAACAATCTATCAAGTAGTGGCCTCCCAGGCACTGACAGCCTATCGGTGTTCGGCAAAACAACCTACAACACTCTCTCAATATATAAGAGATAAGTAAGGGACCCCCAAGTAAGACCCAGACTCTTAGCAAAAAAAGTTGGGTGCTCTTGCTCTTACGCCTATCATTATCTCTCCTCCTTCGAACTATTCCCTAAGCTCCGGTTGACTTAGGTATCGGAAGATTTGGCATGCATTCTTTCTGGTAATGTCTTTGGTAGCTCGCTTTTTAGCAGTTGATCTAATCCTGTTACATTGTAGGATAGTTTTCTCGATCAAGTAATGAACGACAATAACAATAAACTACATGTTGGAGTCATTGCAAATTTCTAGTCATGGAAACATGCTATCGGTCTATGTTAGTTAGAAAGAGCCTTGGGCTTAACATAAACAACTTTATTTTTTCGTGGGTTTGGAGTAGGACTCCATTATTGAAGTATTTTGTCATATTAGATTTTTGTCTTCTAGTTAAATAAAGAGGAGGTCTTGTTATTTTATTTTTCTTTAGTTCTGTGTCATCTTAAAAAAATATATATAGGAGAGATGTGAGTTTTTCCTTTAGGCGTTCTTTTTATACGGAGATGGAGGATTGTTTATTATGACGCATCGCTATGAAAAAGAGCAGAACCATTACTTTAGTTCTTTGTCTTGGAGAAATTTATGTTTCTCTTCGAAATTTTTTTGCATTATTTTTGTTTGATTTAATGGGTGTTTATTCTGAATCCTAGGCTGCCATGTTTGATTTCCTTGGAGAAGTGTGTTATTCTATGTCATACCAGGGCCACGCATATGGAGATGGATGATTTGTATGTTTGTAACTTGATATGATTGAAGAGCTCCCAGTAATTTACCATATGGTAGCATGTGTATGTGGACTTATAATTTATTGATTAAAAAAGTGAATCATCATAGTTGGTATTACTACCATCTTTTTATCGTGATCAACATGTCCCACTTCAATAATATCAATATGATTACTTTTGCTAATTCTGCTTGTCTTTATAAATTGATCAACAACATCTATTATCCAATTTGAAAGTCTATTGTTAAGTTTTATTTAATAGAACAAGATTTATGGGATATCTTGGAAGAGTTAAAGATGAAAGCAACAAATATTCTTAATAATGAGGTTGTGAAAAGAAAGTGCAATCTAAAATATATGAAGGTAATATGGATTATCCAAGCTTCAATAGATAGAGAAATTATCTCCATATTTAGGATACAAAGTGAAATGACCCAAGAGCTCACCCAGAAAGATTAGTCAGGAGGTATTTTTTGGATTCTTTGGAAGTACCCAAGATCTTCTTAGTGAATAACAAATATAGGACTAAGTACACATCCTTACGAATCCTAATATACTCTCCCATCTACAGTATTCCCTAGTCCAAATTGGTTATGGGCTGAGTCGACTGTGATGCCATTTGTAATGACCCAAGATCTCAACAAAAAAGACTAATCGGAAGGTATATTTTGGATTTCTTGATCTTGTATAAATATCTAAGATCTTTTTAGTAAAAAAAATCGATATAAGACTAAATACATATATGCATGGATCCTTATATTGAGGAACCAAAAAAGTATGGTATATTCTTGTAGCTATCTACTCAAGCTCTAGTAAGATGAAGCATCTCAAACAAAAGTTCCTTGAAGAGTTGGTTTTGATTCCAGGCTTCTTTGAAAATCCAAAAGAGGAGCAACATTGCTTTGAAAATGATGCTTTTAAATAGGAGAACTTAATTAGTTAGAAACTCGATGAACTTTAAAAGATCCAGAGTATGATAAAGTACTCAAGAATCAATTAGCCACTAGAAAATTTGGAGCAAGGGAGTCTTATCAGATGGATATTATACCAAGTTTAGAAGAGATTGCAATAGAAGAACCAATTAATTTGAAATTGCTTAAGAAAAAAAAGAATCAAAAGATGCTATAGTTAATCCAATCATAGAAATTCAAAATTAGAATATCATTGATCAGTTATAATTTTGAGAGAAGTTTCAAAGATTAGAATATAATTGACGTGCAAGTAAAAGACTATACAATCATTGTTGATTACTTTGAAAAAGATATTTGTTATGATTATTGATGGTGAAATTAGAGGATAGGATTGTTTTATCAAACTTTTTATGCAATTATTTAGATAATTATTTTAGACTGTATAGGGACTTAATAAGTTTGTGGATCTTATTTTCTTGTTCCTTTATAACAAATCCTATATGTTAATTCATATAAATCTTTTTATTTTGATCTCCATATAGAAATACAGTTTTCACATCATTTGATGAATGATCAACTTATGTATAAAAGCAATGACAAGAAGGGTTCTAAGAATTATAATTCTAGTTGCAAAAAAAATAGGTGTCAAAGAAATCTAAGCCCCTCTTCTGGTTATACCTTATAGCCATTAATTTGGCTTTATACTTCTCTATTGATTTGTCGTGTCTAAGTTTTTTTTAGAAAATCCATTTGCAACCTAATGACTTATTATCCGGAGAATAATCAGTTAAGATCCATATTTGGTTTCGAATTAGTAAGTTGAACTTAAAAGTTATAGCTTCCTTCTAAAAAAGGGCATTTACATGAGTAGATGGTTCATCTTCAACAAGATAAGTAAAGAATTTTTCTCTAAGGTTCTTTTGTTTTCTTTATCCTTATGCTTATTCTAGGTTCTGAAGGTACATTATTAGGGTTAGATTTTTTTTCTCATTTTCAATTCATAAGGAGCCTCAGATTCAACTAGGCTAGGGTTAAAGGATAGTTTATATTGAATTAGATTTGAGACTTAATTTTTTGAAAGAAAAGATATTTTCAAAATAAGTAGCATCTCTAGCTTTCATTAGATTATTATTGGAGATGTCATTTATCTCAAAATTATTACTAGAAATTTATTAATACTAGTGTTTAAGGAATACCTTACAAATAATGTATCTACTATTTTAGGGCTAATTTTTTTTTTCATCAATTCATGTATACCTACCTTAGCTAGGCACTCCTATATATTGAGATAGTCCAATATAGGAGTCTATCCTTCCAAAGTTCAGAAGATGTTTTATTGCTATCTTTAAAAGGTATCCTATTTAAGATGCATTAGGCTACTAAAAGGACTTAACCCTATAAGTTCTCAAATGCACCCAAACTGATTAACATTGAGTTAATCATATTTATTAGGGTATAATTTTTTCATTATGTCATGCTATTGGACTACAAGGAGTATAGAGTTACTTCATAAATAATCCCATATTTTTGACAAAATAGGATCATTTTATTTAAGATATATTCTTCATCTTGATCAGACCTAAGTCTTTTAAAGATTTTTTTTAGTTTAGGTTTCAACTTCAGCCTTAAACATTTTAAATCTGTCTAAAACTTCACCTTTAGATTTGATCAGATTGATATAATAATATTAGAAGAAATCATCAATGAATATTACAAAGTGATGATTACTCTCTGAGTTTGTAGATTGGTAGAGTTATACACATCATTATAAATAAGATCAAGAAGGTTGGAACTTCTATAAACTAACTCGAAGGGTTTATAGGTACTTTTGGCTTGAATATAAATTTCACATTTGCTTTTCTTTTATTCATATAGATCTTAGGAATTAGGTTTAACTTAGTTATGTGATGGATTGGATCAATGTTCAAGCTGGCCAAGTGTACCATCCCAAATGTTAGAAGATTTAAGATTAAGAACAATGAAAGGAGTTTTATTAGAAATTTTGAAAATTACACATGGAAGAATCTTTATTAAAATTTTTAAAAATTATACTTAATTTGAATAGAATAGATACAAAATATTTCTAATAAAAATAAATTTTTAATATATATATATATTTATTTAAGCAATCAAATTGATGCGCACGGCACCAATCAAATTTAGTCTTCTAGGAAAAAGATATATATTTTAAGTGGACTAATTTTTACATGTCGAATATGAGACTTTAAAAATGAGAGTTTTAAAATTTTTAAAATAACTAAAAATAAGTTAAAGTTCTTTTAAAATTTAAAATTTTTTAAAATATAAAATTCAAAAGAGAATCGACATGCCGCCCCTTGCCGCCACTTGCCATCACTGCCTCACCCACCGTGATCCCCAATCCTTGCCTCTAGATAAGTGCCAATGACAAACACCTACAATGTCCGGATCGTTATTAAGAGTTTTGTCTACCATTGCCTGAAAAAATTATTGCCGGAGAGCACGTGCTTGTTGGTTAGTCTACAGTATCTATCAAAGGAGAGATAACGAGGAAAGGGAAGGGATAAAACGGAATTTACCCTCCATTAAACTTTCAATACTATACTCTTCTACCTTTTCAAGGGAAAAGTTTACACATTTGATGGATAAATATTATTTTTCATGCAAGCTGTCCTACGCTATCTTAGGTTTCAGTCGCATGCATGAGTTCATCAAATATTTACCATTTTTCTTGATAAGTAATCTTACTACTTTCTTCAAAGTATTATGCATACTTTACCATAAAAAAAAAAATTATAAATTACAAACCCCAGCTAGATAATCTTCAAATCTTGAAAGGGTCCCACCCAACCCCCAAGTCGCCCTCTCTCCCACAATCTTATTTATTTCACACTATTTACTTGGGGAATATTTGATTTATTGGTGGGGGAATTGGGTTCCAGAAATGGACATGGATAACTTTCATTTCAATCTTTTGGTTGGAGGGACTATCATTCTAATTTTGATTGTGGAATGACATAGGAATACTCCAATCCCTCTACTATCCAATCTTGACTCTTTCTAGGGATTAAAATCTCTATTCTAATTTCAATTCTAATTTCTGTCATGAATCAAATGCCCTTTAGGAAATAATAGGAGAAAATAGAGAAATAGAAAGAGAAAGAGGGCTAAAAGAATGAGCTTTGCAGTAGTAGATCCTGGGAGTAGCAACCTAGCACTCTATCCCTGCCCAAACTACCGCCAATCCCACCTCTTTGCCACCAGAATTGGTGGCGGTGGGGCAAGTGGCTCCAAGGAGGAGGGAAGGAGAATGGATGATGGGACTCAGCTCCTCCTCTTCCTTCTTTAGGACCCAGAAAAATCTTAAAAACCATGTTAAATACCATACTGACCTTTAAATATAAATCAAACATCATTAACCATCATACAACTAGCAAAGTAGATCAAATAAAATTTCATTAACATGAAATATTTGTGTACATAGTTGAATACACCATTCGAAACTAGGAAAACTTGAAAACCTGCTAATAAAATAATTTAAGGCAAACATTACTGCTCCCTGGTAGCCTCGATCCCTCTAAGCAGTAGATTGCCACCGACAATAATGAATACCTAAGACCCAATCAAACACATGTATAATTTTACTTTTCTTGAACTATTGCTTCTCTATCCAGAGCAAGCAACTTTTTTTTGGCATAAGTGGACGATCACATCACTCTAGTATGAGTATAATGCATAAAGTTAGAAAATAGAAGGTCCTGTGAGGCCCTTGGACAAGTCTTATCTTATCGTCCGATCCAATCTTCGGTGTACTCAGTAATATAAGATGCAACCCAATCTACCGTACTATTCACCTCCTAAAAGATATGCTGAACATATATCATAATGGAATCACGAAGGAAAATCTAGATGTCACGGAGGAATGGATGGGCCTCCAATTGCTTTGTGTCATCCCAGATCCAATCGATAACAGTAACAAAATTTTTCTTTATGAATATCCTTTTTGCCCATAGCTCTTGCCCAATACAGATAATGTCCATCCAAATAGCTCGAGCTCAGCTCCTAGGACAGAAGGCTTAAAAAAAAAGGAGCCTCATGCTATTAGAAATCGAGCATCTAGATCCATATGACATAGCTAGCAAAACCTCTGCTATCCCTGATATTTAAATCTTGACAAATTCCGAAGGAGGGGACTCATAGAAAATGAAAATAACCCTCTGGATCACTATAGGAGTATCATGAAAGTCTCAAAAATCAGAGTCATCAAGGGACAGACCGACAGCATTGAAATAGTTGTACTCCACAGCTAAGTGAATGGCTCTCTATAGCACCTAATATGCAGGCACTATCTCGACTTTGAAGACCAGATAATTCTTGAATAGCCAGATTTGATAGGTGACATACATCATTCTACTCTCTTAGGTATAGGTCAATCCCTTAGCTATACTTTGACAGGTTACGTCCAGAAATGGGTCCAGCCAAGGGCCACTACTTTCCTCCCAAGATTGACCATTTGTCCTCCGCCAAGTCAACCTCACCTTCAGATAACACAAGAGGGCATGCTCCAACAACTCATCCTCCAACCTACAGATTATAGAAGAAATTGAAAGCTCTATGCCCCTATCTCCAAGTAACATACACATTAGAAGTCGGTCTCAAGCAACCTTCTAGAGAAAGAGCCTCATCTTGAGATGAGCAACCACTCTTCAAATCCAAACAATCTTGATTTTTCTATCTAGCGCCAGCCTGCACATCTCGGATATGTCCCTTATTGGAACCTTAGGACAACATGAATGGCCTCACATCCTCAATTCTTAGCTTCGATGGATGAGAATTGAAAAAGTGAGAGTCCAATTAGTAAGCGGACCACCCAAAAGATGGGTGAGTCCTATGCTCTCCAACCTCTACTATTAGCAGTGAACAAGTCACAGATCCGGAGCACAAGCATCTTCTTTGCATGAGCAATTTCTTCTTTTCTTTCGTAACATCTGCTACTTATTGACATCTTAAAAATTTATTTAAAATTTTAGAAACAAATTTAGTCCCATCTCTGCGTGTAGGAGGTCAAGCTACTCAAAGTACCTATATTGCTTATCAATCTACCAAACAATTTAACCAAAAAATTATATTAGTTCTCTATCTACCTAGTAAAATATGAAAATCAATAAAAAATCAAAGAATTTACATTGTATTTGAAGCAAAACTAGAACTGTCTCTTGAAATTTTCAACCATTCATGCTGTTCTAACTATAGATTATTCCCTGTAATAACAAGAAATTTGTCTACTATTATCATTACTTGAAGAAGATAACAATGATGACATGTTTTACAATACTTATATTAAATGATTTTTTTAAGCAATTTAAAAAAAATGTCAAACATAATTTGAAAAAGGAATAATAATCGATGCAAGTCCTTCCTTTTTTTTCTTTTGGATTGGTGAAGAAAAAGGTTTGGATTTGAAAATGGACCGCCAAAATTTTGATAGAGGTTTTAATGCAGTAGAAAATTTTCAATTTGGAGAACTATGCATTTGATTGAGTGATTTTGAGAAGAATAAGACAACCAAATCACAGCAAAAAGAACCCTCCTAGTCATTTTACGGCGTAAATGGATAACGGAGCTAAATGGAGTTTGATGGATTTGATATCAGGCAAGTTGGGTGTTACTTTCCAAACCACGGATAGCTTAACAAAATTAGGTCTATAGATAAGTTATAATTAATCCTATTATGATATAGAAGGAAGAGCATCATTAATTTTGTATTAGTTGTGAGTCAAAGAGGACTCTAATTTATATACGAGGAGATCCTCCTTCCCACATAAGGCACTTTTTGAAGGATAGCATTATGGGACCCAAAACAATCTATACAGTTCTCGGACTGCAGATCGTAGGTCAAAACGGATAATATCTCATGTGTCGAGCCAGGAGACCTTGACCGTAATAATGGCACTAGAAGGAGGGCACCACCTTTCATAGACTCCGAGGCTCCTTCCATCCGAACATAGATTTGTGGAAGTACACGGACATAGTTTGTAGGAGTGCATAGATTCTTTCTTGATTGGAGGGTTATATTGTGGTATAGAAAGAAGGACATCATTAGTCTCACATTGATCGTAAGTCAATGAAGACTCTAGCTTATATAGGAGGGGATCGTCCTTCCCATATGAGGCACTTTTTGAAGGATAAAATTGTGAGGCCCAAAACGGTTCATACAGTCCTTGGGTTGCAAGCTGTAGACTAAAGTGGATAATTCCTTACATGTCGAGACATGAGACCTTAACCACAACAAATCTTAGCTATTTTTATTTCAAATTTTTTGCCATTATCAATATTTATTTTTAATATATCTAATTTAATAGCGGCATCTAGTAGTAATTTTTAAGTTTAGTTTTACAGAGAGAGAATTTTAAATTTTTTTTAAACAACCAAAATGGGTCTTAGTGCCTTTAAAATTTAAATCTTTTCCAAAAAAAATTATAGAGGACTGGCATGCCATCGCCAACCATTGCCTTCTCGCCCACCACCAGCCGCAGATGCTGACGACGTACACCTCCGGCGTCCAGATCCAAACGAGTAGCCAAAATTACTATTATTTTATGCCAAAAATTCTGCTTGCATTCTTGTCTAACATGGCCTTAGAGCATGTGCTGGGTGGTTAGTTTTCCGTACCCATCAAAGGAGAGATAACGAGGAAAAGGAAGGAATAAAAAGGAATTTATTTTTCATTATTTTTTTTAGTATAATCTGACAATCATATTAATTTAATATGAATATAATTCAAAAAATTAATATATAAAATATTACATAAATTTTTTGAATATCCATCGTCTTGGCGTCAAATATAATTTTTAATATGATCGACAAAAAAAAAAAAAAAAAAAAAGGTGACAACTCAATTTATAATGCTGTTTGTCCAAAAATTATGTTGAATAGTTATCATAATAAAATATTTAAAATTTTTTTAAATATCTCAAAATATAAAATAAAATTTCAGATATTTTATCTTATTTTGAATCCAACCAATAACAAAAGGCAACGAATATCCTATCGATCCGTAACACTATCATTCTCTGACTGTTCCAAGAAAAAGTTTATGTATTTGGCGGACAAGTAACTCTTTTTTTCATAAAAGCTGTCCTATGTTTTGGTCCCATAGATGGGTTCCGTAAAGATTTACCATTTTTCATAGTACGTAATCTTACTGCTCTCTACAAAATATTATACATACTTTACTGTAAAAATGTACGTAGATTTATAATCGTCAGACCTTGAAAAGGGGCTGACCCGCCGTTTGCCCACCTGCCCCAAGCTTATTTATTTCACACTACTTTGGTGGCCGACCAGCAGGCCAAATCATAATAACATTGTTGGAGGAAACAGGAGAGAATATTGAACTAGAGAGAGAAAGAGGGCTAAAAGGATGAGCTTTGGAGTAGTCGTTCCTGGGAGCAGCAACCGAGCCCTCCATCCCCGCCCAAACCACCCCCAACCCCACCTCCCCGCCACCAGAATCGGCGGGGGCGGCGGCGACGGCGGGGCGTGGCGAGTGGCTCCGAGGAGGAGGGAGGGGGGACGAGCGGCGGGGCTCAGCTCCTCCTTCCTTAGGACCCGGGCGGCCGTGGAGGAAGGGGGGTTCGTGGGGGCGAATGGGAACTTCTACGAGCTCCTAGGGATCTCGGAAGGCGGGAGCTACGCCGAGATCAAGAAGGCCTACAAGCAGCTAGCGAGGAAGTACCACCCCGACGTCTCGCCGCCCGACCGGACGGAGGAGTACACCCGACGGTTCATCGAGGTCCAGGAGGCTTACGAGACGCTCTCCGACCCCGGCCGGAGGGCGCTCTACGACCGTGATTTATCTCAGGGCTTGCATCTTGCCTTCTCCACCAGGAGGCGATTGGATGAGGTGAATTTGGTTTCTCTGCTTCCACTACTTCTTGAATTCAAGAATATGGCTATTTTTTCGGTTAAAATCATAAAAATTTAGTGCTTGTGTGGAGCAATGTTTTTCGTTGCCGAGATCTGAAACACTTTTCATGGTTTGCTAGAAAGTTTGAATTTTAGCATTTGGATTTCTTCAGATGTGTAATTTTATCAACTTTTATTTTTAGCATGCGGGAATTTGATTCTCTTCTTTGCATTGGATAGATTTAAATTGGCATGGAATTTGTAGAAATCAGTACAGTTCTGGATCTTTTTTTTCTTTTTTTGTTTCTGCAGTATATAACTGCTGTTCTGGTTTTCTTAAAAATCATGCTGTTTTCTGGAAAAACTTACTACTTATTTTGAATCTTGGTTTTTATCCAACTTCTGTACTGTTAGGATTGTCAGATAATTACGTAGCCGGTTCTTATCTGAATTTCTTTCTTCTTAATTTCACTCTGAGTATCTATTTTCCTCAAAAAGATTTTTTTATTTATTTTTTGATTTTCTGAAAGATTAAAAGATGGGCTTTAGTAGAATCTGAGATATATGGTTCTAGACTTCTAGTAGGACTTGGGTATTTCAGCTTAGAGGTATGATATGATGGTTGTATGGGAATTATCTAATATTTCTATTTGTTAAGGGGTGAAGAATCTGGTCTCTTTGGTTCTCTAGCTAGCAGAGAAATTTCTCATTTTCATCGAAAATAATGGAAAAATTGCTTATAGTTGAGAGCCAATACATGGTCTAATTATGCACTAAAGTTTTATTTGAGTCAAGAGAGACGTGTTTCCATGATTTTGATTTTTGTTGTATGTATGTATGTATGAGTTTGGATTTTCATGTGAGATTTACTACATATACAAAGTTTTTAAAAAATAAGAAGAAAAACTGTATATACAAGGATGTCATCTAGGTTTGCGTACAGAACTTTCTGTGCAAACACCGGGTTAGTTACAGTTGCTTGAGAACACATCCCATCTGCACATATATGACATCATCCGAGGCGTCACTTATTCTTGGAATGCAACTACCGTGAGCTGATAGGATGGCTTTACGTAGGCAACAAAAATAGGTGGGTCAGGCGCCTGGAATTAAAACCTTGATGTAGTTGTCCAGAAGGTGGCCTTATCCTATTCTGTTCATATTATAAAACTTTTCTCTTCTTTATATTTCAAGTCTGAAGGTTATCCCTTGATTAGGATTTTGTTCTTTTTGTCTATCAGACCTGAGATATTTGTGGTGGCAAGAGGTCTGACATTCTTGAAGAGTTTTCATAAACTGTTGACCATGCAGATATAGGTGGTTCCTGTACGTGGCTTCTTTTTGTCAACTAATGTTTTGTAGCAATCAGAAGTTTACATGATCCGTATTATTATAATATTTGAGATTTTGAAAATTATTTAATTCTGTGGTGGTGCTCTTCATCATTAGCAGGCTACGTTTTTGCCAATGCGAAACAGAATTTTGTGGGTTTCATATAAATTGATGGGAAATTTCTTTGTATTCTAAAGCCTTTGTTATTTGATATGGTTATGTAGATTTTCTTTTTTTATGGGTCTATTCAAGTAAGGAAGGTTTAGACTTTTGGGATCCTTTTTATTGGCTGTGTGGGAAAGAGTACAGATTTCTTTCATTATATGTATGAATTGATATTTATTATATCGTGAAAGAAAATCATTGATTTCAGGAATTACCTGTTAATTCAGGTTTCATGTTAAAAATTCCGACTCTTTACTTTGAATTATTGATGCGAGTTGATCTGGCTCTCAGAGGAGTGTTGTGCCTTTTTTTTTTTTTATACATACTTTGGTCACCCTGACCTGCCAACCAAAGTTCTAGGAATGAAGTGAAGTTTGTTGAATTTTAAAGGACTGAATTTCTAGAACGCCTGGATTTGATTTGTTGAATAGTAGTCTTTGGTCACCCTGACCTGCCAGCCAAAGTTCTAGGAATGATGTGAAGTTTGTTGAATTTTAAAGGACTGAATTTCTACAACGCCTTTGGGGTTTGGTTTCTTGTTGCTTGTGATCCTTCATTCCTCTGTTGAGTGATGCAAGATATGTTGATTTTCTTCATATGCTCTCTGTGGCCGAATATCTTATTATGCTATCTGTTTTGCAAGATCTGTTCTTTCTTAACTAATTATTTAAGCATTAGTTTGGTTTGAAGATTTTTATTCTTATTATCTGATTTTCCATTTTTGCATTGTGTTTTAATGGGTCATAGCTTAATGATGAGACTTCCTCATATACCTAGACATTCGTAACTTTGTCCAATTCTTTCCTTCCCTTCCTGTTCATTCATGTGACTGTGGACCCCTTATCATAGGTGATATTATGTGTCTGCACTATTCACTCTACTAATAGAACTGTAGTCTCCAGCTGATGTGCTAATGCTGCCTCTCCAACCTTATTGACCTGGGCATTTAGAGTTTCAAATGCTTGATTCTTTGTATTATTATTGTCTTTCATATTTATGTTATTGTTATCTTTATGTGGCTATATGTTTACTTTAACAAATCCTTTTTACTTCATGTTTAAGAATGTTAACCTGTTTGTGATCCTTTACCTCTATGGTGATCAGAATTTCTGTCACCATTTGTTTATTCTCGATGCACTTGGTTTTCTTGTTAGTTTTTGTGATCTCCATCATTGTTTCCTCTATGTTCTTTACCAAAGGCAATTTACTTTAGTTGTCTATGCGCTGAGCTTTTGCTGCTGTTGTCATATTCTGATTAGGAATTGGAGGAGAGATCTGGTTGGAGGAACCGTTGGCAGGATCAGATTGCAGAGTTAAGGCGGAGGAGCATGAACAAGGTTGCAGAGGATAACCTATCTTGGGGAGCTCGAATGCACAGGCGAAGAGCTGAATCATCTATTTAATAGGGTCCTTATGATAATATGCATACATATTCTACCTTACCAATTTTCCTTCTAAAAGTTTGAATTTGGTGGTTGTTCACTATGCCAAACAAGCCGTCTACTTCACTATCAACCTGGAGTTATCAGCCTACACACTCCCATGGAATCACTTGACAAGCTTACCGAAGTCATGCCCCATCTCTTTTGTGGATTCAGAGGTGAAAAAGAGAGAGAAGAAAAGCTTTACATTTTTATCAACCCACGCCACATGGAGTTATACTCACTCTTGAAATTTGATGGTGCAGAAAGAATGAGCTATTCTGTCATCATGACCCTGTTAATTTGACTTTTCATCCTCCAATGTAAATACCCAACTCCTACATGTGTATATAATGGAGCTCTACGTGATATTATAACTGTGCTGTTTTAGTCAACATATGTTCATTTATGCATGGGAGACACTGCGTAGGAATTAACTCCAATGAATGTAGATCAGATTCTCTGCATTTCTGGAGAGCTCATGTTGTGTTCAGATCTCTATTTAGCTGGATATTGGCAGTTAAATAGCAATGGTAGAGAATATGGAAAAAGTTTTGTTGATTTGCTATCTGTGGGCTCACCTTGTAACCTATCAATAGATTAAGCAAAAAGCAAAGGGATGGAGACATCATTTTGGTGGATGTTGTTATGCTTCACTCAAGAAAACACTCAGTGGATGTCTGGTGGACCAAGGCTAACTTTGTGACGTGCATCTTTACCAAGTTACCTATGGCCTGACACTTTTTTCCGCTCTTCGTTCAGACGAAAGAGTGTATTCATCCTCTAACATAGATATTTTGAAACATATTAAATTTAGTATCATAGCAATCTGTGCATTATTAATGCTGTGCCCTAGTCAAATCAAAAGGGTTTTCTGCTATTGTTTTCTCTGCCCCTCTTCATATTATTTATGCAAGAAAAACACCAGTTTGTACCATGTAACATTTTCTGATGAGTTTTTTTTTTTAATATATGATTTTTGTCATTGTTTGTCATACTATCTTCCAAAGATCCATGTGGATTGAAGATTCCATCTACATGACCTTGTTCCCAAAGTGATTGATAGCAACTCTTCAAAATATGTGCTTAGTCTACGTTTAAATAATTTTTTTCATATGCCTTGGCACCGTCAAGTCTACCAAACATTCGAACCAAATGCATTGCTGCAACTTCCAGAACAGATGGAACTAATGAGAACCCCGGTTCGAGAATATTTTCCTAATTTGTACGACACCATAAACACTTACAAATGCTAGGGATGCAAGTACCAATTTTTTTCTTATACTCTTGATTCTTTCTGATGGGTCTGATCCAGCTTGGATTGTAATTAATTTTGATATCAATTCGAGCTTAAGTTCAAATGGAGCAGAACACAAGCTTACCTGATCAACTTGATAATTCTAAATAAACTTGAACTCATCTTGAGACTAAATCAAGCTTGGTCAAGCTTCAATAAAATCTTGATTAATGGTTTCAAGCTTGCTTTAAAAGTTTGATTCGTGTCTAAGTTAATAGTTAATTAATCCAACGAATAAAAAACTATTTAAGTAAAATCTTGGTCCAATGGTCTATTTATATATAAAACTCATATTGTATAATTTAGATACATCAGAGCGTTATCAAGTGGAACTTGATTGAGCTGAGTCAATCACAATTTGACTTGAAATTAACTTCAAGCCTGTTTTGCTTGTTCAAGATTGGTTTGTCTAGCTTCAAACCAAGCTAGATTTGAGCTTTTCTTAGGCCATCCGTATGGTTGAATCATTGAGTAGGCCCTTCCCTGCATCATTAAATTTTAGTTTCTTCAGGTGCCCTTGGCACTTCGCCTCCAATGTTCTAATAATGGTATTTTAGTCAATCCTTCTTGGTCTTCATTTCAGTTCCTTCAAATAATTGTTTTGTATCATTTTGGAGTAATAGTACGGCACGTAAAAGTTCCTTGAAATCATAGAATCGAAAATTCAATCTTGAGTCTGAACTTTATTTTACTCTCTCTTTCTTAGACTAACATGTCTCGGCTGGATGCTTATTTCGATTGGCAACCAGTTAATAAGAATTTATAAATTTTGCAAAGATACACATACTTCTAATATTCAATACTTCTACTATTCAATACTTTCTACCATATTTGCGTATACGTGTCCCACTTGGTTTCTTTCTGCGATTCCCTCACGTGCTCTTTCGGCCCTCTTGGCGGTTGACTGGTAATTTGAGATAAGATAAGTATGTTTGGACCATTATGTTCCTAATGGATTACAATTTTGTGCACAAGAGATATTTTTTGTGCACCGTAGGCCCACGGTGATGGGCTCATGCACGGAGCCGAGGCACAACCTGCAAATTTTTTTTTTTTTTTTTTTAAATTTTATACGTGAGTCAACCATCACGGATCGTGCACACATTTTTCACCATCCATGATGCACAAAAATTTTTTCATGTGCACAATTTTCTCCCTATGAGCATTTGGAACTTGGTCCAACATACGGTATCATCTCCTTTTTCGTTGGACGGTGGTGGTCCAAGTTTAAGAGTACTGGTACATGCGAACGTGACGTAGACAATTGAAAAGATGCGTGGAGACACTGCCGTGATGATTGAGAAGTGTTTTCTTCTTCTCTTTTTTGATTGAAACGGGAGGAAATAGGAAGGATTTCGCACAAGTATTATCGAGAACTGCGGCAGTTTCGTATGTCATGCCTAATCTGATGCGAGGCTTGACCTCCTGCCTCCTGGCCGTGCATCCTTCAAAGCCCAATTTGCCGAAAGAAAATGGAAGAAGGAAACCAGTTGCGGGGGCTTGTTTTGTTTGTTTTTCATTGAATCAAGCTTGGATTTTTTTTTGGGTAAATCGTAATCATTAAACTAATCTAGAATAAATACATTCATGAGTATGTATCTGAAAATAAAATATCCTAACAATTCAAAAGAAAAATCTCTTGCAGTCATCCACAGAGTAGGTCCTGTATCATCAACAACATATGCTGCTATTCAATCTGCCACTCTATTAGCTTATTTATAAGTATGCTTCACTTTAAAAGACTAAATGAATGATTCTATTCTCCAAAAATTTTGTCTCATTGGATGAATGTTGAACTAGTAAACCACCTAATAATGATTAAAGAGTCTCCCTTCAAAATAATATGAGATGCCTACAAACTTCTAGTTGTATATACCATGCTTTTCCATACAACATGCAATTCAGCCATAAGAATTGTAGTATTGAACAATTTAATATCTTTTGCTATCGCTACTACATCACTCGCATTCCTGATCGCAAACTCGTCCCGTCCAACTCTTTGTTATTTAACACACTACCATCAAAGTTAACTATAAAGAAACTAGGGGGTGATGGCTTCCAAGAGAAGTAAATCATCTATAGGACTACAAAATCTGCAAAAGGAGAACTATAATATACCCTTAAGCTTGGCCAATTGTTTTCATTAGGATTAATCCGAGACTCCAAACATTATTTTAAAAAGACAACAATCATTTCTAGCCAACCAAATATTATAAGCTGTATAAACCATCATAATTGCCTTTCTATTCCTATTACTTCTAACTGAATGCTCTTTAATGCTTTGGAGAAAGGGTTCAATAGACAGACTTGGAATAACCACTGAACTAGAAAAAAGAGCCTATCACCATACTTGGTTTGCTATCCTGCAATATAAAATAGCATGAGCTGTAGACTCCGCTATATTAGGACATAAGTCATGATAGTGTGGAATATAAAACCCAAGAACATATAAAAATGCTGCGACATAGAAGCCGATTCTAAGCTATCTTCCACATAAAGAGAGCAACCCTGAGATAAACCTCAATCCTCCGAATCCAACTAATAAGCCTAGATGAAGGTGCTTCAGCATTAAAAAATTTATATAAGTTCACTGCTCTAACCGACAACCCATGTGAATGTCCCCATATCCCAATATATCCTCACTATCTTCACCCAATATAGGAATAGAACAAATTCTGACATATTATTGATAAGTCCCAATTATTTTCACCTGTCACTAGGAGATCCTCAACTTTGAAATTATACAGAGAGCTAATATCCACTGGCATAGGCTAGAATGCAAGAATGTCTGAAATCCAAAGATCCTAAATCACATCAATAGAAATCTCATTACCCACTATCCATCTGAGATTAGATAATATCAATGGTGCAAAGAAACAACTTCCTCCACACATGTGAACTGATACGTGGACACAATGGGGATATGAACGACCAGACTCCATACTTTGCTCGCATTAAAGAAACCACAACCCCTCCTGGGATAGCATGAATCTTGTTGCATGTTTGGCTATCAGAACTTCACTCTGAGCAACCAGAGAAGTAATACGCAATCCCCCCATCTGGATCAGCCAGCAAATATAAACTTAAGATAGTTGATGTACTCCTCTAGATGAATCTAAGGAACCCCAAAGAAATTTCCTGATTATACCTTCTGAAGTTAGAAGCACACTCCTTAGAATAACAATGCAGTGAGACGTTAAATAGATAAAAGAGCAGAGAGAACAGACTTAATTAATGTAATCCTACCCACCATAGAAAGGGCTTTCTATTTCACTGTTTTAACCTCCTCAAAAGTTTCTGTTTCAAGCCACCACAATCTGCTGAACTCAAATCTTTTGCCAAATATCAGAACCCCAAATAATTCCATGTCTCACCCGATTCCTGAATATGCAAATAATTCTTAATTTGATGCCTTGATAAGGTAGCAGCTCTTGGATTGAATCTGATAGTTGAGTTTTCTAAGTTAATTTCTATCCTGATGCCTTGCAATACTCCAATAAAATATTAGATAGCATTGTAGCATTAGCCAATATAGCTCGAGCAGATAGAATGCGATCATCCACAAAAGGTAGGTGGGAGACACTATCGTTGCCCCATGTGGCTGACAGATTGTAAGACAGTTTGTCAAAAGAACATCTCCAAGCCTTCTAGACAAAGCATTTGAGCATGTAATAAACAAATATGGCAATAAAAGACATCCTTGTCGCCGTTTGGAGGAGGATGTCGTGGCGGCTTCGTCTCCTCAGAGCTCCTTTGTCCTGAGAGGAGGTCACTCGGCAAAGGGTTCTCGGTCATGGGCCCAAGTCATGTAATAAACAAATTGCAGATGTTGTGGTGTTTTCAGGGACTGATATCCAACCATCCAAGGACCGATGAAGGTGTGCTCTAATTGGTAAATTACTAGGCCATAGATTTCCATTGGATTTTGTTGAAAAAGTAATGAGAATTTGACGGAATCTAGAAGGTGACTTCCATGTTTCTGCCCTCTCTAAGGATTACTGTTATTTCAATGTCCTTCCGAGAAAGTTCAGACTCGGATCTTTGAAAGAGGTCCGTGGTCTTCAGCTGGCCTATTGCTCGCACTTGAGTCATGGCGGTCGGGTTTTAGGCTTGATCGGGATACAGTAAATCAGGTTAGAGTTTGCGTTCGTTTGCCAAATTTTCCTCTGGAATTATGGAAACTTGCAAATATTAGAAAGATTATAGCTAAGGTAGGGGAACCTTTGTTTCTGGATGATTGGACCATTAATTCCACCAAAATAGGATATGCACGTGTCTGTGTGGTTTTAGATCTCAAAAAGATTGTATGCATAGGGGCTAGGATTCGGGTACATAACGCTTTTCTCTCACAACAGTTTATTTATGAGGGACTCTCTAAAATTTGTTACACATGTGGACATATTGGGATAACTGAGGAGACTTATGGTTGTTTGGTTACTGATGGGTCGGCTACTTAGTTATTTGGCCCGTGGATTTGAGCAACTCGGTGCCGGTTATCTCTCTACCTCTTAAGGCAACATCTATGCCTTTCACTATAGGTGCACAGTCTATTGCTAATTGCAGTGTTCCAAAAAAGCTATCTAAAAGATCTCCAGCTTGGGATTAGATGCCTATTACTTCAGCTATAAAAGTGAATCAATCTATATCTTCTCTGCTGATGAGTTCTTCACACTCTGAGGAGATTCACAAGCCCTAATCTATGGAAATTATGGATACAATGGTGTTTATTGCTCAATGTTTTGCCTTGACATCTCCAAATAAAAATCATACTTCTAGGTCATCTCCTAGTATAGCTTCGCTAGTACAAGCCAAACTAGTAATTGATGATTAGGTGAGCATTATCAACAAATCAGCTTGGGCAAAAGCCTTTACTTCTTAAACAGCATGGGGTTGTGGCAAAAGTGTGGAAGCATGTTGCTTCTTCTTCAGCTCAATCACTTCAAAAAGTGCAATCAGCACCTTCTTCGGCTCATAAACTGATTGTCGATTAGCTATACTCTATCATTGCTGGTACATAAGTTTTGACTTATGTTTCGAGTGGAATGATGCCTGTGCAAGTGTAGTCTTCCTCTACTACAAGTACTATAGGGACGAAGTCTAGGGTTTTCCATGAATTGCCTTTTAATAGCCATGAAGTTGCCAGTCTGGAATTGCAGGAGGGCTACTAAGTCATCCTTTGCAAATTATACTAAATCTTTGATGAGGTAAAATTGTATATCATTCCTCCAATAGGATTATCTAGAGGTATAATTATTGCTTAGAGAAAGAATCTTGGGGTTGTTCAATTTTTGCATTCAAATCATCAACTTGTCTTTAGGGTGATTACTCCTCCCAATGAACCTTCTTAGATCCTGGGTATTGTTTATGTTAGTACTGATGCCTTAGAGCATCGTCATTTGTGGTCTTAAGTCCAAGATGTTTTAGCTATTGAGGGCCTTTGTATCTGGTTGAGGACTTTAACTATATCATTCATGCTGAGGATAAAAAAGGAGGCAAGCTTTTCCATGTTGATCATGCAGTTAGGGAATTTCATTCCTTTCTTTGCGACACTACTCTTATTGATCTTGATTTTCAGGGTCCTAAATATACTTGGTGTAATAATGTTCTGCTAGGATTTGGGAACGGATAGATTGTTTTTTTGTGTTTGACCCTAGGATCAATTTGTATACTGAATCTATGGTTATGCACCTTACTCATTTTGCTTTCGATCATTATTCTTTGCTAAGAATTATAGAGGTCCTCCTCCCTTTAGGTTTAAAAAGCTTTTGTTAACTCATGAAGGTCTCTCCATGGTTATTAGAAAGGCTGGCATTGCTATGGGCATCATTCACCTAAAATAAGGATGTCCTTATTACTTGATAATGTGTGTAGAGCTGTTCGTCGGTGGAATCGGGAAATGCATAATTTATTTACTTGGGGGCAGGAACTATATGCTCAACATCATGATTTTCAAGTGCATGAGGCTTAACTTGGGGTTCTACCGGCTAACTTGCACCATCATATGTTATCTATCCTAAATGAATATCATCATAACTTATAATGATAGGAAATTTTTTGGTGTCAAAAATCATGGGTCACTTGGTTACAAGCTGGAGATGCTAACTCTAGATGTTTTTCATTAATCTATAATTTGCACTGATGTAAGAATAGAATACATAATTTAATCATGTATCAAGGTGATACTATTTCAGATTGTGATGAAGTTAAAAATCTGCTGGTTGGATCATTTTAGGAATTGATGGGTAGCTGATGTTAATATTGGACAACTTGATTATCCTATTGTAACCCCTCCCATTTCTTTTGATCAGAATGATTCATTAATACAGCTTATTACTGATCATGATAGAGTTTGTAGTGGGTTCTCTTAATCTTGATAAGGCATCTGGGTCGGATGGTTTTTCTGCCTTCACTACAAGAAAAGAACATTTTTGCGATGAAATTATTTATGACGTAAATATTTTCATCACCACTAATTGTATTTATGATGAAAAATAAAATTGATCGTAAATAATAAAATATTTATGACGAATATAATTTTTCATCGCAAATAGTTGCCTATTAGCAAAGGAAAAATAATTCCATCGTAAATACATATTATTTGCGACGAATCATTTCATCATAAATAATACATCATTTATTTTAATTTTAAATTTTTAAATATTCACGATGAAAATATTTTCATCGTAAATAATTTAAGTATTTATGATAGAAAATATTTTTTCATTTGCAATAAGATTATTTTCAATAAAAATATTTTTATCATCAATATTTAGAAAAAAAATTAAAAAATTTAAAAATTATAGATTATTTATGATGAAAATATTTCATCATAAATAATTGAGTATTTATGATGAAATTTTTTTTATCATAAATACTTTATTATTTATGACTACCATATTTTCATCTTAAATAGTTAAAAAAAATTAAAAATTTAAAAAAATAAAAAATTGCTCATTTTTTATGATGAAAATTTTTAATCTTAAATAAGTACTTTTTACGATGAAAAATTTTTTTCATCATAAATACTTGATTATTTATAATGAAAATAATTTCATCATTAATATTTAAAAAAAATTAGTAATTTAAAAAAATTAAAAGTTACTTATTATTTATGATAAAAATTTTTCATCGTAAATAATCGAGTGTTTATGATGAAACTTTTATTTTTATCATAAATATTTTTATTTATGATGAAAATATTTTCATCGTCAATATATAAAAAAATTAAAAATTTAAAAAATTATAAAATTTATATTTTTGATTTTATATAAGGCAACTGTATTTATTTTTTGTAGTAGCTGTATACATCTTTTATCCTTTTACATGGTAAAGAAGTAAATATGAGTTATGATCTAGATCGAACTTTTTGTATAAAAAAATTATATGAAAGTGGGTGATATTCGTAGATTAGAATGAATAAATTTTTTTGAGTAAAATGAGCTATACGTTTATTTACAATATAAAATTCATCTGTTCATTGCTGTTACTATTACTAGTGATATCAATGAATCTTTCTAATGGAGTGTCTGCCTTAAGCTGCATAAAAAGAGTCTCTTTTTATACAGAAATCATATAGTTAAGCAGCGCATTATAGCATGCATACAATATACGAGCTTTGATTCTCACACGATTTCTGATGAATTTCTCAAACTTGATCCTCACATGCATGCAATATACGAGCTTCTGGACCTCTAACTTTCTGTCCCTATCCTATCCTCCAAATCTCAATCTTGATAGATTTCTCTCATGATTTCAGAATCGCCATGATATTTTCATAGTCCGACTTTCGAAACGAAGACTCAAAGAAGAAGACGAGCTTCTTAGAGATCGAAAACCTCAAAGCTATAAATATCCCATAGTGCCCATTCTATTGTGGAAGTTGAAGAACTGTTCTCATAACAATTATTAGCGACGTAAATTGAATATTTTGTTGTAATTATATTTTTTATGTACATAATTTTTTTGAAAAAAAAAATTTTTAGAAGAAAAATCATAAATTAACTATTTATATAATTTTTTTTGATTAATAAAAAATTAATTTTTTTATGAAATTATTTTGAAAAATTTTTTTAGACCAAAAATTTTTTAGATTAAAAAAATTTAATTTTATTTTTCATCATAAATATTTTTTTTAATATCATTTTTTTTGTAAAATTTTTTGGATGAAAAATTTTTTTGATGAAAAAATCCAAAATTATTTTTTTATAAAATTATTATTGAAAAGATATTTAATTATTAGAGATGTAAAATAAATATTCATCACAAATAGTCTTTAAATTTTTTTATAAAATTTTTTAAGAAAATATATTTATGACATAAATTTATTTTTCATCGACAATCATATTTTAAAAATATTATTTTAATAAATTTTTGTGAATAAAAAATTTGTTAATGAAAAAAAATTATTAGCAATGAAAATGTATTTTCATTGAAAAAACTATTTTAAAAATAATTTTTTTTAATTTTTTTGAGAAAAATTTGTTAAAAGGAAAAAAAAAATTTTGGACGGTATTATTAGTAACGAAAACTAGATTTTCGTTGCTAATAACCTTATTAATAATGATTTTTTTTTTGTCATCAATAATTTATTTTTGGATGAAATTTTTTAGAGAGAAAATTTTTTTGGTGGAGAATTTTTTTGGCAAAAATTATTGACGACGAAAATATTTTTTTATCGCTAATAATGGTATTAGCGATGAAAATTTTCGTCGTTAATAGTTCTGCATTAGTTAGACGTCATCTCGACGTTTCTTCGCACGAAACCCTCTCCCCTCTTCCCTCTCCAAGCTCTCTCCTCTCCCCTCTCCTCTCTTCGATCAAGATCTCCCTCTCCCCTCTCCCTCTTCGTGCTCTCCCCCCTCTCTTTTCGTCGGTGAGTGCGTCTCCACCATCGTCACCGCTGTTGCCATCCGTACCATTGCTATGGGCTTCTCTGATGCCATCGTTGCCATCCGTACCATTGCTATGGGCTTCTCCGATGCCACCGTTGCCGTCCGTCGGAGGTAAGGGTTCTTCCCATCCTTTTTTTTTGGTTGATCGGGTCATCGGGGGGTGGAGGTGGTTGCGGAAGTGGGCGACCGGGGGCGACATGGGGGCCGGAGGTTTGGGAGACGGAGGGGGTTGCTGAGGTGGGCGGCCGGGGGCGACACGACGGCGGAGAGGGGGTAGTGGACGATCTAGGGCGACATGGAGGCGGGGAGGGGGTTGGTCGGTGGAGGGGGTTGTAGGGTGAGGGTGGATGATCGGGGGCACAAGGGGGCGGGGATGGGGTCGGGGGGTGGTTGGGGATGACACGGGGGTGGGGAGGGGGCTGTGGGCGGCCAAGGGCGACACGGGGTCGGGGAGGGGGTTGGTCGGGGAGGGGTGGGTGATGGTGGGGAGGGAGGAAGGGAAGAAAAAAAAATAAAAAAAATAAAATATTAATCAAATATTTTATTATTTGATTAATAAAAATAAAATTTGAATCATGATCCGAATTGAAATGAGGTCAGGATCCATGTCGATCTTGATTCGGGTTGGGATCCAGATCAGGATCTGATCAGGATCCGAGTTAGGATCTGGGTTGCGGGGGTTTGGAGAACGCGGTGGCGCCACAGGGGGTGGCTCGCGAGGGGTGGGTGACGGTGATGCTGTCGCGGGAGCGGGGGTCGCGGGTCTGAGTTCGGGTGGCGCAGGGTGGGTGACGGCGGCGGTGCCGCGGCAGTGGGGGTCGCGGGGGCCGAGTTTGGGTAGTGTGGGGTGGGTGACGGTGCCGGCACCGTGGGAGCGGGGGCCGTGGGCGGTCGAGTCCAGAGCTTGTTTAGGAGAAAAAATATTTAAAAAAAAATATTTTTAAATAAAAAATATTTTTTTAAAAAAATAAAAAATTATTTATTATTTTTAAATAAAAAATATTTTAGAAAAAAATAAAAAACCATCGAGCCCTCGGGATTGGATTTCATGTTATTATTTACATTAATATTATTTTGTATGCTCAACTACTTATAGTTTATTATATATTTATTGCATAAATTTTTTAGTGTTATCGTTGAAATTTATTAATTTTTTATTGTTCCACTAGCACAATGCACATTGCTTTTACTTATTACAATTTAATTATTTTGTGTGCTGTTTTCTATGCTTTTGCTTATTATAATTAAATATAGAAAATATTTTTATTTTAGAAAAAATTTTACTAAAATTTTTAATAAAAAAATTTCATTGCAGAGTTACTCTTTTTTGATAAATTAAAAATCCGTCTTTGAATGTATGTTCTGAGATAGTAGTTAAATAGCATTGAGCCATAGATTTTTGTTTAAGAGTCGATCTTGATCGAGATCGACTCTTGGATGTTTCGTATTCGGACTATTTGAAAAAGTAATAATCTTATTATTGTTAATAGTTGATTTTTGTTTCATTATGTGGTACTCAGAGTTATCTGTCCACTGTTCTCCAGATATATGGTGGATAGGGTGCGTAGGTACCATATTCACATCATATACTTGGAGAACCATGGAGAGATGCTATCGAAATTTTTATAATAATAAAATAAAATATCGACTAATAACAATAATAAGATTATTACTTTTCTAAAATGAATAAAGCCACATCTGTTAGTAATGATTTGAAATGGATAGGATCATATATTTTTGCTTCATTAAATTGATAGAAGGAGATTTTCTATGTTACTGTTCAGTCTGTGTTCTTTAATGCGTGCTGTTTTATATAAAATGATCCGTATCTAGATCCGGATCGAGATTCGATCCAAAATTCGATTCAGATGAATACCACTAAAAATTTTTTTGTTGTTAATGATTTTCATATTTATTTTTGGATGGATATCAATAAAAGTTGGATAAATGCTAGAGGTATTTTTTTGTCTAAATATCGAAAAGGTGTTCGAGATTTTATTAAGTTTGCACGGCATAAGACTGACAGTGCTAGTCAGATAAAGTGTCAATGCAAGAAATGTGCCAATATGGTATATCATCACATAACACTTGTTGAGGAGCATCTGCTACATTATGGTATGGATAAGAATATACTTGCTGGATATGGCACGGGAAGGATGATCCGAATAAAGTTGTGCACGACGATGACGATACTGAAGATGATAGTGATGTTGCTGAACCTGTCAAATATGGTGGTATAGGAGAACTATTGGATGATTTACATCAGAGTGTTTGTTCAAATATACACATGAGTATTAGTGCATCTGAAGGCAATTCTGATCATGAACACAATATCCGACTTGAGGTAGAAGGGATTTCTAAATAGTTTGCAAAGCTTGTGAGGGATGCACGAAAGCCACTCTATCTAAATTATGCAAAGTTCTCCAAGTTAGAGTTTTTGATAAAATTGCTTCATATTAAAATCGTGAATCGATGGAGTCAGAAGTCATTTGATCAAAATTTAACATTAATTAAAGTAGCTCTTTCTGATGGAGAGAGACTTTCAAAATCATATTCTGAAGCAAAAATATACATACAGAAATTGAGACTTGGCTATATTCCTATACATGCCTGCAAAAATAACTGTGTATTATTTTATAAGGATAATGAATAGACAACTGAATATCCAAAATACAGTGAGCCTAGATACAAAATCGATAACAAAAAAGAAAAGAAGTACCTCAAAAGATTTTGAGATATTTTTTATTAATTTCAAGACTTCAAAGGTTGTATATGTCCACAAAGATAGCTGAAGAAATGAGATGGTATCATGAATAGTGAGTTTTAGAAGAAAACATACTTAGCCACCTGATCGACTTCGCAGTGTGGAAAGACTTCGATGTAAAGCATCCGCACTTTACGAGTGACCCACGCAATATCCGACTTGATCTAGTGACAGATGGATTTAATCCCTTTGATAATTTGAGTACTTCCTACAGTATGTGGCCTGTGACGTTAGTTGTATATAATGTGTCACCTTGGAAGTGCATGAAAGAATCATTTATTTCTATGTTACTGTTGATTCCGGATTCGAAAGCATCAAGTAATAAAATTGATGTATATCTACGATCGTTAATTGATGATCTGAAGGAGTTATAAAAAAATGGAGTACAGACATATAATTCTATGAGTCGAAAGAATTTTAAGTTACATACTTCGATTTTATGGATCATAAATGATTCTTACATATGGAACCTTATCTGGGTGGAGCATCAAAGGATATCTAGTATGTCCAATATGCAACAAGGATGCATCCTCTTTACATTTAAAGCATGGACGAAAAATATGCTTCATGGGTCGTCAGTGGTTTCTACCTGGTAATCATTCTTGGAGGATCCATTACAACCAATACTTTGATGGTAAGTTCGATCAGCATCCACCATCTAAGGAGTTAAGTGAAGCAGAAGTTTTAGAACAACTTGAAGTCATTGGAAACGTTCAATTTAAAAAAATATCGGGTACTCGCAAGCGAAAGCGCACTGAAGCTGAGCTGAATTGAACGAAGCAAAGTATTTTTTTCAAACTACTATATTGGAAGCAGTTACTACATCATAATTTGGATGTAATGCACATTGAAAAGAATACTTATGATAATATCAGCGGTACAGTATTGAATATCCCAGAAAAAATAAAAGATAATACAAAAGCTCGTCTTGATTTGTAGAAAATGAAAATCTGATCGGAGTTGTATTTAGTTCGTCGAGGTGATAGATTTTTTATACCATCTGTATGTTATTCATTGTTTGAAAAGAAAAAGAAGAGTTTCTATGAATGGTTCAAAATCATAAAATTTTCTGACGCATACGCTTCAAACGTATCGCAGTGTGTTGGCAACAACGATGGTAATATCTCTGGCATGAAAAATCATAACTTTTATGTGATGATGCAACGCTTGCTTCCTGTGGTCATGCGTGGCTATTTGGGTGGTGATGTTCAAACTGCATTGATGGAGTTAGGAGTATTTTTTTGAGAACTGTATTACCAAAAATAGAAGATTAACTTACTTAAGAAGTTTGAGAAGAATATCATGCTCATTCTTTGTAATTTAGAAAAAAAAATTTCACCATCATTTTTTGATGTTATGGTGCACCTGGCTATTCATCTTTCAAAGAAAGCTCTTTTGGCTGGACTGAAATATTATCGATGGATGTGTCCTGTTGAAAAATAAAAAAATTATACGCACTTTATCATATCAGTTATAAGATGTAAATATATTTTTAAAATTTAAATTTATTTTTATTTACAGATTCTTGTGTATTTTAAAAAAGTATGTGCGCAATAAAGCACGGTCTGAATAGTCTATAGTGGAAGCATACGTAGCTACAGAGTATGTGATGTTCTGCTCAAGTATCTTGATGATATCAAAATAAGATTCAATCGTATAGATCGTAACGCAGATCGTAAATGGGGTGATAATGAACTAATGCTGTCTATATTTAAACAAACAGTTCGATCCATTGGTAGAAGGAGATATAAATTTATGGATGTAAATGAGCTATCCAAGGCACACTTCTACGTTCTAAATAATTGTGAAGAAATTGAAGATTTTATTAAGGAAGTATTATCTTAGCATACTATTTAATGTTCTAAGCAATTTTTTTTATATCGATGTAAAATTAAAAATAATGATTTGTTGCAGTGAGCACAAGAGTATACTATGTAGAGAGAATATTATGGATGTTGATAATCGATATAGGAGGGAATTTGCAAAATAGTTTGGTGACCTTGTAAGTTATACTAGTAATACGTTATTTTTAATAATTATAAAAATAATTATTTGAACCAACATAATTTTTTATGTTATGGTGTAGATGAAATATAAGTATTTCAATAAAGAAGAGGGTGCGATCGATGAGTTATACGATTTAGTATGTGGCTTTGATCAAAGGATTAACCATTATTCATCTTGTATCATTGAAGGAATGAGATTTTATACAAGGAAGCTTGAAATGTAATGACAGATCCAAAATAGTGGGATTGCTACGATAGGAAAATAAAGGAGAAGAAAAGATTGAATATTATGGTGTACTAATAGATATCATAGAACTAAAGTATGGATCCAGTAATTCTCTATTCTTATTTTAGTGTGAATGGTGGGATATTAGCAATAAAAAGATCGATATTCATATCAATCCATACTTTATCAGTGTAAACTTTGCACGAACATGGTACCAGAATGAGCCGTATATTAGCAACTCAAGCGAAACAAGTAATATATTTGAAGGATCTAAAATATCGAGATAATTGGCATGTCGTATAAAAAATAATATCTAGAGATGTATATGACATACCAATCTAATTAAAGATGGATGAAAATTTGAATTTACGTGAAGAGAAAGCTTTTCAAGAGGAAGAAAAAATATTAGCCGAGCTTCTTGTTGATAAAGAACTTGTAACAGCTCCTTTGAATAGGGCTGATCTGCTGTCCAATGAAGTTGAAGCTGATTTTATATTTAATCTTAATGAGTCAGAGGACGACGATCAGTTCATAAATGACGATGAGATAGAAAATGATACATATGTCGATTATTATGATTTGGAGGAGGACCTACACATCGAGGAAGATATGAATATTGATGAGTAGATCTATATTTTTTGTTCAATCTTCTCTTACAATAATGGTATACGATATAATTCTATTCATTAAAATATAATTTATTTATTATTATTATTATTCAATATTATATTCATTTATATGTAAAGAATTGTAGGTATGGCACCAGGAGACAGACGATAATGTTTGCGTTCGCAGTCTACCCCGGAGGCTGAGGTGCCTTCATCAATTTCCACTGCCGCACCAGCTCCATCGCTAGAAGGTCCTGCACTGACAGGTCCGATGAGGCAGGTCCGAGTGAGACGGGTCTGAGTGGTATTATTATACTTTTTATATAATAAAATTTAAATTTTTTTTATTTGGATAGCTATTATACTAATTAATGATTTATTTATTATTGTTTCAGACCAGTCTCCATCAGTGGTGAGGTGAGGGCGAGGTCCATCGAAGAACCTTACTCTAGAGTGTTGGAGATGTGAGCATCCGGGACAGCATCTCTGTATTAAGATACCACTCAGTTACACCAGGTCCATTAGGGAATGGTGCGAGCCATGGCAGACCGAGCTGGGCATCATATGCCACAGTTATGCCTCCATGACGTTTTTCGATTGGCATCATATTGTACGGGCTCAGAGAGAGATTTTTTACACCTAATTATAGATAAAATAAATTATATTATGAATATTTAATTAGCACGATATTCTTCTAATATTTATTATTGACATATATTTGATATTATTGATTTTGAAGAGAATCACGTGCGGCAAGCCATAGATGCTAATTTATGTTTGCATTTCAAGGAATATTGCCACCGCATCCACAGCATTGATACTATATGATGCAGGATCATGGGGTGGAGGCAGCATGGCAGCGGCCCTATGACAACATCACTATGGATGTTTGGGCTCTTATATGCCGGCATTACGAGGATCTAACATATCAGGTTACACATCCAAATTTTTTTTTTAGAGTTTAATGATTAAATCATTTATTCTTAAATTCAGTTTGTTACCTACTAATTTGACTGCTAACTGTACAGAGATGATGTGTCCAAAATACCACAAATCGGACGAGACAGACCGTATCGCATTGTGGGGGTTCGAGGTCATTCGCTTGTCATATGGAGCAGATGATAAGTATTTTTTAATTAGTATATTTTAATTTTCTAACTATTTAAAATTTTTTTAATTAATTATTCTCAAATTACAGAAAGATGTAGAGAGTGACGAGCTTCTTGGTAGGATCGATATCTACCAGCAGATCCACCAGCGACAGTCAGGGGAGTGGACGATGGAGAGCCAAGAGCTTTTTGTAAGTTTTGCTAATTATTTTTTTTCATTTGCAGTTTGATTTTCAGTATGAAATTAAAATAGCTATACTTTAATTTTCAGGACTGTATGATAGGCATCAGATCTCAGTCTATCTCGAGAGCTCGACCGCACCCACAGATGATGAGATCTGTGATCAGATGCTTGGTATGAGATCCTATTATGTTAGGGGTCTAGGGTATGGGATCAGTACTCCCTAATCCTTATGCTGGTCCAGGACTGACATCCATGCTGTCTGTGATGCTCGATTGGTGGAGGTGCATAGACAAGTTGAGCAGCGAGCAAATGAGTTGACTACATGTGTCGATGAGTACCAGCGACTTTAGATCCAAATGATGGAGTGGATAGCGTAGATGGAGCAGATGATACAGTTGATGAGGCAGCAGCAGGCCGGTCCAAGCTCTTCCGAGTGCTTTCCTTCCCCAGATCGTTCTCTTTCCGCAAATACCGACACTTGACGGCCTCTTTATATAGCTTTTTATTTTTATTTTAGACTTCTTGTAATTTTAATTTAATATAATAAAATAATAAAATTTATTTATAAATTTATTACTTAAATTTTTATTTTTAATTTATAAAAAATATTATAAATATAAATTAAATATATATATATTCATAAATTATTTTTTAAAAAAAATATGTGTAAATTTGTAGCAACAAAATTATTCTCGATGAAATATTAGTCGCAAAAAAAATTAGCGATGAAAAATTGATCATAAATAATTTTTTTAATAAATTTAAAAATATTAAAATTTTATATTAAATTAATAATGATGAAAATATTTTCATCGTAAATAATTGATAATTTATTAATGATAAAAATTTACATAAAAAATTATCATATTTATGATGAAAAATTTACATCGCTAATATTTTTTTTAAATTTAATTTTTATAAAAAATTTTAATTAAATTAATAGCGATGAATGTGATTCATCACTATTAATTATTTTTTATTAGCGACGTAATATTTCATCCCAAATTATCATTTTTACGATTAAAATTTTTCATTATAAATAGTTTTCGAAAAAAAATTCTAACGATAAATATTTTTGATCGATAATATTGATTATTGACGATGAAAATTTTTTCATCGTAAAAAATAATCAACGATGACATCATTTGTGATGAAATATTAGCGACGATAATTTTATCGCTAATAACTATTTTCGATGAAAATTCATTATTAGCGATGAATTTTTTGCGTCGCTAATATTCTGTTCTATTGTAGTGCTTCTTTTTTCAGTAATATTGGTCCATCATTAAATTAGAGATAATTATAGCTGTTCAATATTTTTTTACTTTTGATTTTTTGCTTGATGCTTGGAAGAAGACTTTTATTTATTTGCTAGCTAAAAAGCGGAATGCTTCGTATGCCCATGACTATTGATATATAGGTTTATGTAATACTATGTATAATATTATTGCAAAGGTGTTAGTGCATCTGCTTCAGCCTATTTTGCCTCACCTAATGTCTGAGGAACAAGGAGCATTTGTGCTTGGTAGGCAAATATCTTCTAATATTCTTATTTCTCAAGAGCTTGTGCATTCTCTCATTAGAGCCCCATGGTCTAAAAACTTAATGATGTTATAATTGGATATGAAAAAAGCTTATGATAGAGTGCACTGAGATTTTCTCATAAAGGTTCTTACTCAGTTTGGTTTCCATCAGAAGTTTATAAGTTGGATACAAGCTTGTATTCTTCATCCACATATGGCTCTTTTAGATGATTGTTGTCCTTCAAAATGGTTTTCTATTACAAGGGGCAATCATCAGGGATATCCTTTGTCACCCTATCTGTTTTTCTAGACTTTTGCATTGTGCTATGACAAATTATTTGCTGAAAGTCTATAGACTGCGGGCAGGCCCTTCAATTTCCCATGTATTTTATGCTGACGATTGGATCTTTATGGCTGGGACAACAGTGCATGATGCATCTCGTCTTGCCACTCTAATTGATGCTTATTCCTATTATTCTGGTCAATCTGTGAATTATAATAAATCTCAAATTATATCCTGTCCCTCTACACCTCTACTCTTAAGACTCAAATACCAAATATTTTGCAAGTGCCCCTCAAAAATCTGCCATGGAAATACCTTGGAGTTCCTGTGCCTGATAGGAACTTCAAATCATCTGATTATCGTTATCTATTGAAAAAAGTCACAAACAGAATGGCAGCTTGGAAATGGTGCACTTTGTCTTTTGCTAGTCGCCTCACCTTGTTACAATCAGTTCTAGAAACTATCCCTATTTATACTTTGTCCTCTATTTACATCCCAACCACTATTTTATCTCAATTAGAGAGGGAGTTTTGGGCTTTTCTATATGGGGTCACCCAAGTGACAATAGGGGTTTCCATCGGGAGGCTTGGGGTCAAATTTGCCTGCCTAAAAATCAAAGGGGCTTAGGTTTATAATCTTTATTCGCTAGAAGATAATAGTGTTTGTGTAAACTTACTTCTCAACTGAATATTACATCCTTCATTTTGATGGGCACAGCTTATCAAAGCAAAATATAAATTTGCTCATTCTTGGCTAAATTATGTTGCTCCTCTACATTCCTTAACTATTTGGTGTAAATATTTACTGTTGGATTACTTGTTCAATTTAATTCTTAATGGTTGGTGGGTGCAGGAGATACTGTTAATTTTAATTTACCATGATCCATGAATATCCACAATACCATTATATGTATCACCTACTTATATTAACATGGAATCTTAGTCGTTTGACATCAAAGTGTCAAATTTGATCACCATTGATCGATCCTAGAATACTGATTGGCTAGTTGACCTAATATCGCCTAATGTGATGAGACAGATCCAATCAATTCCTATTACTCAAAGCATCTGTCTTGATTAGTTGGCTTGGGCTCATACTCATCTTCCTCATATTTCTTTAAGAGAGATGCATAGACTAGTTCTATCATTGCAGAATACTAAAGGGTGTGCTTCTTATAATTCGATTAGGAAATTAAAGGTCCCTCCTAGAATTAAAATGTTTCATGGGCAACTTCCGAAGGGCAGACTAGCTACTAAAGGCTATTTGGCACGATGTGGTGTTATTCCTTCTCGGTGGCAGATTTGTGATCTATGCCCCGATATTATAGAAGATTATACTCATGTAATTACTGGTTGTCCATTTGCCATAGCCCGCTAGAATCACCTAGGCGGCATGTACCAATTGAATTTCTTGTCCTCTGATTTGCGAACATTGTTTGATTATATATTTGATGTTATGGTAGATCAAGCTAGGAAAGCAATTGTGGCATGTGTTGCATGGATGATATGGCAAACTCACAATGATAAAATGTTTAATCAAAACAATGTTCGGTCAATTTACTTCATTAGAAAAGCAGCTAGTTATTCTACCGTGAACTTGTTCATAACAGTACTTGCTGCATTACATCCATTTAGGCACTGGGGTTGTTGTAATAATCTCTTATCCATAAATCATTCTTCCTGTATGGTTTCTTGCGAGCCTTCAACCTATGGATGTATTAAAGTGAACTTTGATGCTTCTGTGGTGGGAAATAGAGCTATAGTTGGATATGTCATTAGAGATCACAATGCCAAATTGCTTCCAGATGGAGGTAAGATTTTGTATTAATGATTTAGAATGTTCGTACATCATCTTAGAAGGTGATTCAATTACAGTTGTATCTTGGATTAATAAAACAACTTCGATGAAGTATAGTAAACTGCATCTTCTTCAAGATATCTATGCTTGGAAGGTATCACTGCTTCATTTCAATGTTGCACACATCTACCGACAGGCAAATCAAGTGGCAGATGACATGGCGCATGGGGCTTTGCTGGGAGATTTTTGTTGGGACTCACTGGTGTAGTAGTGGATGTACCTTGCCTTCAACTATTGCAAGCAGATGGTTATGGAGTGCAATTTGTCCGAGAATAATTTGGAAAAATAGGCTGCTATCCAAGCATGCATATGTCGTGTTTAAACTACGCTATCATATCTTTTTCAATCACTATGTTTAGCTGCTATATTCACGCACTCAGTTTTGCTTGCTGTCAGTTGCTGGTTTTACTTGCTATCATCTTTCTGGTTCTCATTTGTTCAAACATTTTTTAACCAATCTGTCCGGCATATCATGACCATAAGCAACTGGGCTAATGGAAAGCACAACGATTACACAACTAGAGGCATGGTTTTCTTACTACAGCATTACTACTTCTATTTGACTGTTCAACTACTTGCAACTCAAGGCCAAAATTCCCTATCTTATCTTACTCAGTGGCAGCTTATGGCACGGTCTCAAATAACCAACTACAGGATCTCTTGTACAATAGGTTATAATATATTTTTATTATGGTGGCAGCTGATACCATGCTTATTATGCTGGATGTCTTACCTTCAGCACTGCCAGTCCTTCAAATTTGCTGAATTAGCAGAGATTAACGTATCTATGATCCATCGGACTTTATGCGTTGTCTCTTCTTGGGTGCGTCACTTTTACTCAATTTAAGAGATAAGTGCTTCCACTATAATAGAAGCAGCGTTTTACTTCTGTCACGTTCCAGACCCGAAATTATGAATCGAGGATCATGGCAACCGCCGCATACTCATAGAAAACTCTTCCCATAAGCATACAAGGCATCTTATCACGATATCAATGTTTCACAGCGAAACAATTAGTCAATAACTTAAATAAAAAATATAACAATCCAAATTTCAACTTTAATATCTCAATAAAGTCAACAAAGTTCCATAGGCCTTACATCAAATTCAATCAGACTTTCCACCTAAAATAAAAGTATGGAGATTCTGCTTCTAATCACTCTTCCATTCACATTTTGTATCATCTTAATTCTTCAACATCTGTAAAAACAGAAAAATAGGAAGTAATGAGCTAGATAGCCCAGTAAGCAATGATCACTTTCAACAGATTTCATCACGCATTTAAGTAAATAATTATTTATAGAAAATAAGCATATATAGAGTTCATCAATTCGAAATCAATTTTGTTTATGCAACATAGTTCATATCAAATTCATTTCTTTTTCGAAAATTCGAGTTTCTTTCGAGATTTTAATTTCTTTCATTCTCAAGTTCTATTCATCAACCATGAGCTATCACCATATTTTCCCTATGGTAGGGTCATAATACTGCGTATCTTCTTGTGGTGAGCTGTGAATTATTTGGCAGCAAAGTCCTTCAGAACTGCTGGTCTCTCTGGCAGTTTGTCGTTGGTTTCTCTGGCGATATGTCGCTGGTCTCTCTGGCAACATAAATCCTCAGGACAAATCAATTGTCAATGTATATGCCCCCATTGGCGGGATCTTTTACATAGTCAGATTGTCAATTCATATTATTTTTGTATCAAAATTTTTCATAAATCATGTTTTATATTCTAATTTTGATAAGAAAATATATAATCACGTAGTATCAAAATCAATCAATATAATGCATCATAAAATCAATATGTTCAACCATGCTTCATCATAACATTTCGAATAAGATATTTTTCATAACAAAATATCATTCATCCAATCCATACATCATTTCACAAATTATGTCAGAAAAATATATTATAATTTATCGATAAATCTAAAAAAAATAAAATATTATTTACCTCGAACGTATTCCAATAAATCCATATATTTCTATACATTTTCTTTCAAAATTCTTCAGTTCATAAATCATATCACAATATCCGATTATCAGGTGTCAACGATATCTATACGAGATCAAATTCAATAATCAGAAAGAATATGAATATCATATTTCAACGGTTTAGATTGGGTCCGATCATCTAATTTCATCTAATCAAAATCTAATTAGGACATAAACGATTCAAACTTTGACTATCAGATCAAATCAGATTCGAAGTGATAGGACCAAGGTTTCTTCATTGATTTCATAAAATCAAGTAAAGAGAAAAAATCAGAGGAGAGAAAATTTATTAGATACAATCTAAATTAATCAGATGTTATAGTCCAACATCTCGATTGATGTGATCAAAATGATCTAATCTAAATCATGGTTAAATTAAGATCATAGATAATCAAATTGAGAAATATCGAATCTGATCAAGGTGAGTGCCAGTACGCTGCCTGACAATCATGGATCAGGATTCTTTATCAGATCAAAAATATTAAAAAAAAATTTTCATTGATAAATCTTTTTAGAGAGAGAAATCAATCGAGAGAGAAACGACTTAGAGAGAAAAAATTTTAGAGAGAGAAATTTATCTTGGATTCTTCAGACGATATGTTCAATAAATCCGATCGATTAGATCAAATCATACTGAAATTATCATGTAGATAATTCAATAAAATCATGAAAAATAGAATCTTAAAAAATATTAAGTCTGATCAAGATGGATACTGGTATATCATCCGACGATCACAGATCAAAATTCATTATTAGAATCAATTTCAATTCATCATCATTCTTCTCAAAATTTTAGAAATCTTAGGAGAGAGAAATAACCTAGAGAAAGAATTTTAGAGAGAGAAAGTAGAGAGAAAAAGAAAAATTCTAGAGAGATAAGAAAAGAGAGAGAGAGTCTATATTTTTTTTTCTATTTTTCTTCTTCTTCTTCTTCTTTTTCTTTTCTTTTTTCTCTTTTCTTTTTCTCTTTTTTTTTTTTTTTCTTTTTCTTTTCTTTTTTTTTTTTCTTTTCTTCCTTCTTCTTCCCATGGTCTCCTTTGGGCGAAACAGGAGACTATGTGGTCTCCCCCCTTTGACTGATCGATCAAGGGCCACAGCCGGCACGACGGTGGCCGACGGCAGAAGGAACAACGAACCCATGGCCAGAGAAGCTAAATCGATGGCCGACAGTGACTACCGACGTCGGAAAACCAAAAAAAGAGGGGCAAAATAGATGACTCTTTCCCCAACAAAATCCGACGACTTCGGTAGCCAGCGATCATGCACACAAGCAAAAGAAGGAAAGGAGAGAAGAGAGAGAGAAATCAGAGCTTACCTCAAGCTTCGGTGATGAGCATAGTGACGGGCTCCTGCGAGTGATTTTCAGTGATTCTCACCATTTGGCTCTGATTTTCTTCATGAGAAAAAAGGAGAAAGGGTCTCCCCTTTAAATAGAGCCAGAGGGGAGAAGTTTGACTCCCCTCCGATGAGGTTTCCTACTTCGATTAGGAGCCGGTCGGGAGAAGAAGACTCCATACGGGAGTCTTCCTTAAATTTTTTTTTTTTGGGCTTTTGTGGGCTGAGTAATTGGGCCGGGTCATAATATTCTTTCCCTTTAAAAGAAATTTTATCCTCAAAATTTTTTGTGCTTAAGTCTTCAAAAATTCTTACTTGAGATTTATGGTTAAAATCTCACCCACAAATATTTTAGTATTCTAATTCTTAATGCAAATCTATTCTTGAATCATTTCATAAGGATAAGGTCAGTACATCTAGTGTTGATCTGAATTAGAACCATTCATTTTCTTATTGTCAAAATCAACATCTCAAAGATTTTTAAATTTTAGGATTTCAAAATCATACTCTCATTCCCTATAAAATAATGTTCAATACCTCATGACTAGATCAAAATCAAATCTATCTCTTGTAAATAGAAGAAAATCAATATCTGAATTTTTGAATAAAAAATTTATTTTTTTTTCAAAATACTAACTACTCTTAATTAATCAATCCATCATAAGATAGAAAAATATACTTTTATGAATCACATGATGATATCCAAATTAGTCACAATTCAAAAATATTTTTTCTTATTCATACTTTCAAAGGTTGAAAATTTACTTTTTTAATCTCACCCTCAAACTTTTGATGTTTTATTTTTTTTTGATGCAAATTCATCATTAAGTCATTTCATAAAGATCAATATCATCAATATTGATTCGAATCAATATCATTATTTCTGATTATCAAAATTAATCTCTCAATTCTAGATAAGGATATCAAATTTTTCACCAAAAATCTTTAACTGCTCATGATTTAATCAATTCATCACAAGATCATAAATAAATTTTACCACCTTCTCCATAGATAAACTTTTGAGTATAAAAATCTAAGATCAAAATTATTATTCGATAAATAATCTCAAATTTTTTTTAATAAATAAAAAATTATTTAATTTTAAAAAAAATTATCCTTAAATATTCTAAATCTAAAATCTAAAATCAAGGGTCCACTCATCCTAGAATTAAGATACTAAATATTTTTATAGAATAGTAGGTGGAAGCACTACTTTTAAAAATCACATTAAGAATATCCAAAATTTTTTAAAAATATTATTATTTTTAATATTAATAAATTTTTTGTATCAAATCATATCATCTATCATAATTCTTTAGCTCAAAGAGTCAACATTTCTGACTTGCTCAAAATAATCCAAATCATCATACTTTCGCTGCGCACTCTATTCTAATAATCAAAATTTCTTAGGTTCATCAAAAATTTTTGATCAAATTATTTCTTTATCTTATCAATAGAAAAGATTTAAAATTTCAAATTGCAATTGAAGTCAAAGATTAACTTTCAATTCTCATTCATACTTTTACTGGTGTACAATAATCTTGATTAACCCTTGAGTCCAATATCACATTTAAAATCATTATATAGGTTTACTATAATTAATATGAATCAAATCTTAATTCTCATATCAATTTAATTCGATAATTTTAAATCAAAATCCTTATAGGTCAAATCAACGAGAAAATCCTTCGATGCTCCATTAAGTTAAGACATAATCAGAACATATAAGAATTTCAAATCATTATCTTTTCTAAAATTTCTATCATCAGGATCTTCAATATCTATTAAGTATCCTTTCATAATAATCATACAAGCCTCAAAAAATCTAATCCCTACTTAATAGATTCAATCAGGACCTCATTAACCAAAGTAAAGGAACTTCATATCAATTCATAAATCCAAAATTTTTAAATTGTAAATTCACATGGGTCCCATAATCTCAAATAAATATAAATTGGATCTTTTATCTTAATCTAAAGATATCAATTTTTCATTAACAATCTCAACAATAATATCAGAAAATCTCTTGATCAATTTAGATACGAAATCTTTAAATTGAAATTTCATACACATCATGTAGTCTCCAAAAGATACAAATAAGATCTATTATTTAGATCTAAGGATGATAATTAAAGATTCCAGTATAATGAATATCTTACAATCTCATAATCGATTTCATTAATAAGAAATAGGCTTCTTTACAATAACCTCAAATATGCATTCATCCTAATATGCCACTTTATATATGATCCACATACTAAGTTCAATTTCGATAAATATTTCAATCAAGCATCATAAAAGACTTTCTTAATCTATCCTGAAATAATATTTTATCATCAAATCTTTATCTTGCTAATAATAGTCAACTTCTCAACTAGAAGTAATATCATAGTATTATTTTTATATCGAATTTGAACTTATGATTCACTTGAATAATCAATGATCAAATTAATAACCATAATGCACAATAAAATTTTATGTCAATCCTTTTATAATTACTTTCGATCAAAATCTAACTAATCATATCATGATCCATAGATCATCCATTATATTTCAAACTCTATATGTCATAATCTCTTGTGATCCTTTTATACATAATCTCAATGTTTAATCAAAAATTATAAAGATTTCTTCCACTACAATCATCAAATATCTACACCATAATGTCCCTAGCGTCTATTCACTGACACTCATTCTATATCTGATTTTATATTTTATAATTTATCCACTTATACTCTGATACCACTTTAATTGTCACGCCCTCCGATCCGAGATTGTGAATCGAGGGTCATGGCAACCACCGCATACTTATAGAAAACTTTTTCCATAAGCATGCAAGATATCTTATCATGATAGCAATAGTTCACAGTAGAATAATTAATCAATAATTTAAATCAAAAATAAAATAATCTAAATTTTAACTTTAATATCTCAATAAAGTCAACAAAATTTTATAGATCTTACATCAAATTCAATAAGACTTTCAACCTAAAATAAAAGTATGGAGATTCTGCTTCTAATCACTCTTCCATTTACATCTTGTATTATCTTAATTCCTTAACATCTGTAAAAACAGTAAAATAGGAGGTAATGAGCGAGACAGCCCAGTAAGCAATGATTACTTTCAACAGATTTCATCAGGTATTTAAGTAAATAATCATTTATAGAAAATAAGCATATAGAGTTCATTAATTCGAAATCAATTTCGATTATGCAACATAGTTCATGCCAAGTTTATTTCCCTTTCGAAAATTTAAATTTCTTTCAAGATTTCAATTTCTTTCATTCTTAAGTTTTTTTCATCAACCATGAGCTATGACCATTTTTTCTCTATAGCAGGATCATAATACCGCGTATCTTTTTGCGGTGAGCTGCGAATCATCTGACAGCAAAGTCCTTCAGAACCACTGGTCTCTCTGATGGTTTGTCGCTAGTCTCTCTGACGACATATCACTGGTCTCACTGATGACATAAACTCTTAGGATAAATCAATTGTCAATATATATGCCCCCATTGACGGGGTTCTTTACATAGTCAGATTATCAATTCATATTGTTCTTATATCAGAATTCTTCATAAATCATGTTTTATATTCTAATTTCGATAAAAAAACATATAATCATGTAGTATCAAAATTAATCAATATAATGTATTATAAAATTAATATGTTCAATCATGCTTCATCATAATATTTTGAATAAGATATTTTTCATAACAAAATATCATTCATCCAATCCATGCATCGTTTCACAAATTATGTCAGAAAAATATATTATAATTTATCGATAAATCTAAAAAAATAAAATATTACTTACCTCGAATGTATTCCAATAAATCCACATATTTTTATACATTTTTTTCAAAAATTTTTTAGTTCATAAATCATATCACAATATCCGATTATCAGATGTCAACGATACCTATACAAGATCAAATTCAATAATCAGAAAGAATACGAATATCATATTTCAACGGTTTATATTGGGTTCGATCATCTAATTTCATCTAATCAAAACCTAATTAGGACATAAATGATCTAAAGTTTGACTATCAGATCAAATCAGATTCAAAGTGATAGGATCGAGATTTCTTCATTGATTTTATAAAATCAAGTTGAGAGAGAAAATCAACGGAGAGAGAATTCATGAGGTACAATCTAAATTAATCAGATGCCATAGTCCAACATCTCGATTGATGTGATCAAAATGATCTAATCCAATTCATAGTTAATTAGGATCATGGATAATCAAATTGAGAAATATCGGATCTGATCAAGGTGAGTGTCAATATGCTATCCGACAATCATAGATCAGAATTCTTCATCAGATCAGAAATATTAAAAAAAAATTTTATTGATAAATCTTTTTAAAGAGAGAAATCGATCGAGAGAGAAACGACTTAGAGAGAAAAAATTTTAGAGAGAGAAATTTATCTTGAACTTTTCAGACGATATAATTCAATAAATCTGATCAATCAGATCAAATCATACTGAAATTATCATGTGGATAATTTAATAAAATTATAAAAAATAGAATCTTAAAAAATATTAGGTCTGATTAAGATGGATACCGGTATACCGTCCGACGATCATAGATCAAAATTCATTATTAGGATTAATTTCAATTCATCATCATTCTTCTCAAAATTTTAAAAATCTTAGGAGAAAGAAATAACCTAGAGAGAGAATTTTAGAGAGAGAAAATAGAAAGAGAAAGAGAAATTTTAGAGAGAGGAGAGAGAGTCTATATTTTTTTTTTTCTATTTTTTTTTTTCTTCTTCTTCTTTTTCTTTTCTTTTTCTTTTTCTTTTCTTTCTTCCTTTTTTTTTTCTTTTTCTTTTCTTCCTTCTTCTTCCCGTGGTCTCCTTTGGGCGAAATAGGGGACCGTGTGGTTCCCCCCTTTGACCGATCGATCAAGAGCCACAACCAGTATGGCAGTGGTCGGCGGTAGAAGGAACAACGAACCCATGGCCAGAGAAGCTAAACCGGTAGCCGGCGGTGACTACCGACGTCGGAAAACCAAGAAAAGAGGGGCGGAACAGGGGACTTTTTCCCCAACAAAATCCGACGACTTCGGTTGCCGGCGACCATGCACACAAGCAAAGGAAAGAAAGGAGAGACGAGAGGGAGAGAAACCGGGGCTTACCATGAGCTCCGATGATGACTCCGATGTGAATTTGGGGCGAGCACAGTGACGGGCTCCTGCGAGTAATTTCCAGCGATCCTCACCGTTTGGCTCCGATTTTCTTCGTGAGAAAAAAGGAGAAGGGGTCTCCCCTTTAAATAGAGCCGAAGGGGAGGAGTTTGACTCCTCCCCGACGAGGTTTCTTACTCCGATTAGGAGCCGGTCGGAAGAAGAAGACTCCCTACGGGAGTCTTCCTCAATTTTTTTTTTGTTGGGCTTTTGTGGGTTGAGTAATTGGGCCGGATCGTAACAACTTCTTTGCACTCTCTTTGTATAATATATAGCAGCAAGGAAGCTGCTATAGGTTCTCATGTTGTTTGTATGCCAATTTATTCTGCTGCTGTAATTCTGCTGTAGGTTTTGGATTTCTTTCCTTGTGTACTCTTTCAACTGCTCGCTTAATACAGCTTTTCGCTTCTCATTTCACCCAAAATAAAAGAGGACATTTTTGTCTCAAACCCATCATAGAATATAAACTCTCTGAAGGAGATCCATCTATCAAAATAGAAGAAGATGGAGAATCTATACATCCATGAATCGAATTGTTGGGGGATACCGACCGACCCCGCTCACGACGGCTTATGATCGGACATATCCGACCGACCGACCGACCGACTAACCGACATACCCGACTGACCGACCGACCGACCAACCAACCGACCAACCAACCGATCGACCGACGGACCGACCGATCGAACGCCATCACCGGCCGATTAACGGCCCTTTACCGACTGAGGATATGTCGGTCGGGCAGGCCTTTCCCACTCTCCCGACCGACTGAATCGGGAAGTCCGATGGCCGACTCTCGCAACATGCCCGGTTGATTATCAGAGGGGCCCGAATCTTCGCCCGATGCCGCACAGATGGCCGCTGACCTAGGGTCGATCGACTCCTCCTATCACCGTACGACCGCCAGAGACTGTCAGCCCTGACAGCAACATGCGGCACTGCCACCTAAGGGCACTATCTCGCCTAGGGCATTGTCAATCCTAGTGATTTGACAGCCCCACGACGATGTGACGCTTTCACGGCGACTCTGACAGTCTACAGTGAGTTGACAATTCCTCAATTGTCCGCGCCATTAATGACGGCGCCATACCATGCTCCACTATATATATCTGGGAAGGCAACAGTGCAGAGGGCCCTTCGAAACAACATGCTTGCTCTCTCTCTCTCTCTCTCTCTCGATTGAGCTCTCCGTCTTCATTTCACTGTTGCCCAGTCACCTCTCTGACTTGACCGTCGGAGGGTCCCCGCCGGAGCCGCCTCCGGTCAGTGTGGACTTCCTTTTTTGCAGGCGCTCGTTCCCGGCGACCAGGCGACGATGGGATTGGCCGCAACAGATTGGCGCGCCAGGTAGGGGAGGGTGGCACCAAGCCTTCTCAAGCAGAAGATACTAATGACAAAGACAAGAGCCCAACGATCGAGGGTCACAGGGTCAGCGAGGCACTCTTCCCATCGGGAAGAGGCCTCTCCCCCACCCTCCGTGGTGAAACCCAGCTCTCCGCACCCCGCGGTGACCATGGAGGCGCAGATCGCGGCAATCGTACGGCAGATGACCGTGCTGACGGACGCGGTCAAGAGCCTCCAGCAACAACCGGCGGTGCGTCTGATGCCCTCCAGGAGCAGCCGCCGATGCCTGCGCCGATCTCCGTCGTCTCCGCGCGAGCGCCTGCCACAGCGCTCCCACGGAGAGGAGGAGGGGCGGCCACGGCGTGATGCCCATCAGTCCCAGCAGCTCTCTCCTTCCCTACTAGAATGGGCGAGGAGGGAGAAGCGACCGCGAACGCCGTCCGCCTCCCTCTCGAAATCTTCCGGAGACTCCACTCCTGGGGTCTCCCAGCACCGACGGATGGACGACTACGAGCGCAGGTTCGAAGAAATCGACCGTCGGCTTGCATAATTGCAGGTGGACGGACAGAAGTCTTCGAACGACGTCGACTTCCAGACTGTCCAACCTCTCTCCCGACTCATTCTCGACGAACCGATCCTCAGTCAGTTCAAGATGCCGCACGTGGAGCCATACGATGGCTCCACCGACCCAATCGACCACCTGGAGAGCTATAAAGCTCTCATGACGATTCAGGGGGCAACCGATGCTCTCTTTTGCATCGGCTTCTCCGCCACACTCCGCAAGGCTGCCAGGGCCTGGTACTCCGATCTTCGATCGGGAAGTATCCACTCCTTCGGGCAGCTCGAGCACTCCTTCGTGGCTCACTTCAGCACCAGTCGGAAGCCGTCGCGAATGTCGGACAGCCTTTTCTCCCTCAAACAGGGAGAAAATGAGATGCTCCGACACTTCATGGCGCGATTCAATACGGCCACGCTTGAGGTCTGGGACCTCAACGAAGACATGGCTATCTCGACCATGAAACGGGGGCTGAGGGCGTCCCGATTCACCTACTCCCTGGACAAGACCCTCCCCCGTACATATGTCGAATTGCTGGAGCGCGCGTACAAGTATATGCGCGCAGACGAAGGAACCTCCGACCGACGCTCGACCGAGTTCAAGTGTCCGAAGGAAAAACGAAGGAAGGGTCGGGACCCCGCCGAACCTAGCAAGCCCCCGACCGATGATCGGGTCTCGCCACCACGACGGAACCAAAAGTCGCCCCGACGGTAGACTCCAAGGCCGACACGCCCCAGGTATGACTCCTACACTCCTCTCTCCGCTCTCCGTGCGTAGATTTTAATGGAGATCGAGGGGGAAGAATACCTGCGACGGCCTCCGCCTTTGAAGGCAAAAGGCCTCGACCGACGGAAGTACTGCCGATTCCATCGGGGCCACGGCCACAATACCGAGCAATGCATCCAGCTTAAGGATGAGATCGAAGCTCTCATCCGCCGAGGGTATCTCGGTAAATTTTGGAGGAACCCGCCGACTCGACCTGTGGCCGACCGACGACCCCAGCCGACTGAGGAAGCGACCACCAACCAGCCGACGGTTGGGGTCATCAATATGATTTCCAAATGACTCGGCCCCGGGACGTCTGCTGAAGGGGAGCCCATGAAGAAGCTGTGCCCGGACGACGTGATTACTTTTACAGAAGAAGACGTTCGGGGCATCCAAACTCCCCACGACGACACTGTTGTTGTTTCGACAATAATAGCAAACTATGATGTAAAAAGAATTTTTGTAGATAATAAAAGTTCGACAAATATTTTGTTTTACTCGACCTTCACCCGGATGCGACTGTCTACCGACCGACTCAAGAGGGTCTCTACGCCCTTGATAGGCTTTGCCAGGGACGCCGTCTCAATGGAAGGTGAAGTTATCCTGCCCGTGACGGTCGGCTCCGAACCACGATAAAGTACGGTTCATTTGACTTTTGCGGTCGTCCAAGTGCCTTCGGCCTACAACGCCATACTCGGGAGATCCGGACTTAACGCCCTCAAGGCGATCGTCTCGACCTACCATCTCCTAGTTCGGTTTCCGACAAGGAACGGAGTCGGGGAGATGCGCGGAGATCAATAGCTCGCTCGCCGATGCTTCCAGATCTTCGCTCAGAACGACGAGTTGAGGGGCTCCCTGACGATCGACAAACTAGACCAACGGAGGGAGGAAGAACGGGTCTCGCCGGCCGAACAACTCGTGTCAATCCCGATTGCGGAAGACCCCGACCGAAAGGTATGGGTCGGGTCTCAACTACCCGACCCAGAGCGGCGACGGTTAACGGAGCTGCTAACGACCAACGCCGACTCAACATCGACCCGACGATAAGATCGGTGAGGCAGAAGAAAAGGTCCTTTGCTTCCGAGAGACAGAGGGCCATCGACGAAGAAGTGGACAAGCTGCTCAAGGCGGGCTTCATCAGAGAAGTCGCGTATCCCGATTGGCTCGCCAATGTTGTCATGGTCAAGAAAGCCAACGGAAAGTGGAGGATTTGCATCGATTATACCGACCTGAATCGGGCCTGTCCAAAAGATAGCTTTCCACTTCCAAAGATCGACCAGCTGGTGGATGCGACGTCCGGATTTCGACTGCTCAGCTTCATGGATGCTTTTGTCGGGTACAATCAAATCTGGATGGCGCCCGAAGATGAGGAGCACACTACCTTTGTGACCCCTAAGGGCCTCTACTGTTATCGAGTGATGCCCTTCGGGCTGAAGAACACCGGCGCCACCTACCAACGACTTGTCAATAAGGTCTTTAAAGACCAGATCGGGCACAACATGGAGGTATACGTGGACGACATGCTAGTGAAAAGTGCGCAGATTCTGGGTCACATTCAGGATCTCGAGGAGACCTTTCACACTCTACGACAACATCGAATGAAGCTGAATCCGACTAAGTGCGCTTTTGGGGTAACCTCGAAAAAATTTCTCGGATTCTTCATTTCTCAGCGAGGGATCGAAGCCAACCCTGAGAAAATAAAGGCGATCATCGACATGCATCATCCGAACACCAAGAGGGAGGTCCAGCAGCTGAACAGAAAAATCGTCGCTCTCAGCCGGTTCATTTCTCGATCAGCTGAAAGGTGCCTCCCGTTTTTCAAAACTCTACGGCAGACGAAGGGTTTTTCTTGGTCGGATGAGTGCCAACAGGCCTTCGAAGATCTGAAGAAGTACTTGGCTTCCCCGCCGCTGCTCGTGAAGCCACAGGTCGGGGAGACCCTGTATCTTTATTTGGCCACCTCCTCTGAGGCGGTCAGTTCGGTGCTCATCCGAGAAAATGAGAGCCGAATCCATCAGCCTATCTACTGTACCAGCAAAGTGCTCCACGGCGCAGAAGCTCGATATTCGGAGATGAAAAAGATGATTTTCGCCTTGAGCGTCTCCGCACAACGACTTCGCCCATACTTCCAGGCTCATGCCATAGTGGTTCTCACCAACCAGCCCCTGAGGGCGATACTGCACCGACCGGACACATCGGGACGACTGGCGAAGTGGGCGATGAAGCTCAGCGAGTTCGACATACAGTACCGACCGCGGCCTGCCTTGAAGGCTCAGGTCCTGGCCGACTTCATCGCCGAGTGCCCGACCACCGACCAAGGGTCGGGAGCTGCGGACCCGGGACGAGATGCGGTCTCCGAGCCAGACCCAGTCTCCACTTGGGTACTGCACATCGACGGAGCTTCAAACGCTCAGGGGAGCAGGGCTGGGTTCCTGCTCACCAACTCGGATGGGGTAGTCACCGAGTACGCCCTCCGATTCGACTTCAAAGCCTCCAATAACCAAGCCGAGTACGAAGCGCTCCTCACCGGCTTGAGGATGGCGAGGGAACTGGACGTCGACAGCCTCCGGGCATTCTCCACTTCTCAGCTGATCGTGGGGCAGGTCAAAGGTGAATTCGAGGCACGAGATCCGACCATGGCCAAATATCTCCAAAAAGTTAAGGACCTCGTAGCGCGCCTCAGGTATTTTGAAATTTCTCACATCCCTAGGTCGGAGAACGCCCGGGCCGATGCACTCTCCAGACTGGCGACTTCGGCTTTCGACTCTTTGGGCCGGACATTCGTGGAGAACCTTGAGCAGCCGAGTATCGACCGGGTCGAAGAAGTATTACAACTAGCAGCTGAACCAAGCTGGATGGATCCGATTATTCGGTTCCTGACTGACAGGATCGGTCCTGAAGACCTCGTGGAAGCCAGGCGGCTCCGATGGTCGGCCTCCCAATATGTGATCATGGATGGCCGACTCTACAAAAGATCATTCTCCCATCCCTTGCTTAGGTGCTTGGGACCGACCGACGCAGACTATGCTCTCCAAGAAGTACACGAAGGGATCTGCGGGAATCACTTGGGGGGCAAGTCTCTAGCCTACAAAGTCCTGCGATAGGGTTACTACTGACCCACCCTGAGGAAGGATGCGGCTGAGTTGGTCCGGAGGTACGAACCTTGACAGAAGTATGCTAACGTGCAGCACCGACCGGCCAGCCAAATCACTCCTATCGTCGCTCCATGGCCCTTCGCCCAGTGGGGGGTCGACATTCTCGGTCCTTTCCCTCCAGCATCGGGTCAAAGAAAGTTCATTGTTGTCGTCATCGACTACTTCACCAAGTGGGTGGAGGCCGAGCCCCTGGTGCAGATTACCGAACGAAAGATGGAGGACTTTGTCCAAAAATCTATCATCTTCAGGTTCGGATTGTCGCATACCATTATCACCGACAATGGGCGGCAATTCGACAACCAAGATTTTAAAAATTTCTGCGCAAGAATTCACATCACGCACCGACTGACTTCGGTCGGGCACCCACAGTCCAACGGCGAAGTCGAGGTGACCAACCGGACCATACTACACAGACTCAAAACCCGACTAAACGAAGCCAAAGGCCTCTGGGCTGACGAGCTAGGCTCCATTCTGTGGGCTTACCGAACGACCCCCCGCGTACCGACCGGGGAGTCGCCTTTCGGTTTGGCCTATGGGACGGAAGCGATGATCCCACTCGAGATCGGGCTGCCGTCTACAAAGGTCGAGCGGTATCAAGAGCCAGACAACTCTGATTGCCGGAGAGCCGACTTAGACCTCCTCTCCGAACTGCGAAACGAGGCTCAACTTCGCATGGCTTCCTATCGACAGAAGGTAGCCCGGTATTACAACGCCAAGGTCAGACCAAAGCTTTTCAGGCCTGGTGACTTAGTCCTGAGAAAGGCAGAAGTCTCGAAGCCCCTGGACCAAGGGAAGCTGGCTCCGAACTGGGAAGGGCCCTACACGGTGGCAGACACCTATGGTCCGAGGGCCTATCGACTGGAGACTCTGGAAGGGAAACCCATTCCCCGAACATGGAACGCCGATAACCTGAAGTTGTATCATCAATGAACTTTGTACTTGTTCATTCGGAATGCGAATCCAGTTTGAAATCTCGGGGTTTTAACTCTTCGACTGACGATCGGTGCTCACCAGGGTCGAGCCCCGACGTACCGACTCGGACTTGGTGTCCGCCTGAGACCGACGGCACCATCGTCGATGATACATCGGACTCTTACAAAGACCGACATATCTACATGGACGGGAGTCACACTCCTTCGACGGTCGACGAAACATCGGACCCTTACAAGGACCGATATATCTATATTAACGAAAGTTGGCACTCCTTCTACGATCGTACTTTTGGGTCAGACAATCGGCTAACCTACCGACTGAGCCCCGACCAAAGAAAGACGGAATGCCTACGCGACTGCTCTCGCGACTTACCGACCTTGCTACGGTCGGTCGAAGGATATTCGGCTTACCACAGTCTATCGCACGATGCGACCTCAGTCGCATTCATGGCTCACCGATCGAGCTACGGCCAGTCGGAAAATATTCGGTTTACCACCGTATATCATGAGGCACAGTGGAGATACCCGACACAAGGGTATCGGGATCCGACTTATCGGTGTTCCCCCGACTAAATGCGTCGGACGACATTCGACTGAACGCGTCGGAAGAGACCTGACTACCGAACCTTTATCCGGTGGTCGGTCGGTTTTTCGACTCAACGAAGGATGCCCGACTTACGACCTCGACCATTGAAGGCCGAGCCAAGGTCGGGACATGTCCTACCTTCACGGCAGCATGAGCTGCCGAACGACCTAACAGACCTATATGGGTTGGCGACTTACTTGTTCGGATGCATTCTACAAAAGGAAGAAGGTTTAAGTCTATAATTGTAACTTCATTGAAGATCAAAAGAAGCTTACAAAGTCGGGACGAGGCCCGGTTACAAGTGTTCAAAGAAGAAGAAACAAAAAGGATAAAAGACGACGGGGCCATGGTCATCCTTCCAAATCAATTTCCTCGACCGATGGAAGCTCGGGGATGACCGGCGTGTCCACCGCGATCGGCGCTGGGTCGACGGCCGAAGTAGGATCGTCTGTCGGCAAGGGGCTGGCAGTCGGTGCTGGGTCACGAGTCGCGGCCGTCTCTCCTTCGGCAACTTGTTCCTGGATGGCCTCTTCCGCCACGGCGATGCCTCCCGACGACGGGTCGGCCATCTCTTCCGTGGCTTGGTCCTCGGCTCCCGGCGGAACGATACCGCTGAGGTCCAGCTCCGGGTACAGGGCTTGGACCGCATCCCGACCATCCTCGTACCCCACCCGGTACGACGCGAAGTCGGACTCCAACATTTCCTCCCGGTACTGGTCGGTGGTGCGGAAGTCGTCCACCGCCCGACTCGCCGACTCCTTCGCCAACCTTGCTTCCTCTTCCGCCCGGCCGAGAGAGTCCCTTGCTGACTCTGCCTCTGCCTTCGATATGTCGGCGTCGGCCTGGGTGATTGACAGATCCTCCTCAGCTTTGGCGAGCTTCTCCAGGCTGACCCGGAGCTGCTCGCGCTCACCCTCGAGTTCGGCGGCAACGCCGTCACGCTCGCGCCGCAGACGGTGCGCGGTCCGACCCTTACGTTTGACTTCTTTCCGGACCGACTTTAGCTCGGACCCGAGGCGAGAGACCTCGTCTGCCAACTTCGCCTCCCGATCGGTCGACTGCTTCAGATGGTCGACCAGCATTGCTCGGTCGGCTTCGGCCGCCGCCGCCCTGTCTTTCCAAGCCGCCCGGACGTTCTCGAACCTCCGGTACCCGGCTTCAAGTTCGGACATGGTGTAGATCAGCTGCCGACGTAAGCGTTTCGTCAGGAAAGCAAAATAATGAAAACATTAAGGAAAGAGGAGGCGAAGCGAAACTTACCTCGACCATGGTCGGGTAGAACGAGGATAACATCTCGGTCACTTGTCGAGACCTCAGCGCCTCCACATCGGCTGGGAGGAGGATCCCCTGGCACAGCCTCCTGGCCAGGTTGTGGTCAGCCAGCGCCGACGCCTCTTCGGGGAACTGAGCGCTGGGCGGCACAGTGCGACTCCCCGATCTCGTATCGTCCGTGGGGTCCATCGGGGCTTTCCCCCGATCGACCACCCCGACCGGCGGATCCGGTAGGGAGGGGATGCTCGAGTTTGACGCGGCACCCCCCGTTGCGGCTGCAGATGCCGTCGGATGATGTTCGGGTTCCCGAACGTCGTCCGACGCCACGACGGCCGACGAAGCCGCCGATGTCCCTTCTGCCGCTTCCTCTGCCGGTCTCTCCTCCGGTTGCACAGCCAGTGCTGCGAGTGCTATCACCGGCTCCGACTAGTCGGTCGCCGATGCCTCGACGGTCGGCGCCGCTGTGGTGGGCTTCTTCGGCGGACGCGAAGGTTCTGCCCCCGATGCCGGCCTCTTCCTCACCGAGTATTGTCGGATTTCGATGTCGGTCGGCCTCATCCTCGGAGGCGACCCTGCGATACCGACAGAAATATTAATATAAGAACAAGAACGAAAGCCAAATGAAAAGACAACCGATGGATCGGGTGATACCTAGACGGGGGACCAAGCTCAGGCCAGCATCATAGAGCGCTTGTTCGGTAACAAGCTCCCTCTGCTTCGGGACCGACATGTCCTTGAGTCGGTGGAAGTCCTCCCGGTCGTCCGCCTCCACTCGGCTGTTCTCATTTGCTTCGATCCGGGGCACGCCCCAGTGAGAAGGAAAGCCCCAGGGAGAAGAAGATGAGACGAAGAAAAACTGGTTCTTCCACCCGTGGATGGACGATGGAAGACCAGTGATGAAGGAAAGATCTTTTCGGGGGTTGAAGAGCCACCACCCTCGGGCCTTAGGGTGGGGTCGGAGCACAAAAAATGTCCGGAAGAGAGAAATACGAGGGTTGGTCGGCAGAAGCTGACACAATAAGGCGAAGCTGATTATTAGTCGGACAGAGTTCGGCGCCAGTTGCACCGGACAAAGTCCGTAATAATCCAGCAGATTCCGGATGAACTCCAGAATCGGAAGCCGAAGACCCGCACGGAGATCTTCGACGTACAGCGCCAACTGGCCCGACGAAGGGTTGTTAACCCGACCGCCGACCCCTGGGGTGGAAAGTTGAAACTGCTCCGGGATGCGATACTGATCCCGAAGCTGATCAACGTTCGGCCCCGAAAGCGAGGAAATCTCAACTTCCGGAGTCGACCGAGGGTCGTCGGTCGGATTTCCCGACCGAGCCCCCCGAGATGGATTTCCAGCCATCGCACCAGAACCAAGGGAAAGGCGAGGCCAAAGAAGAAGAAGAAGGAGAAGAAGAAGAAGAAGAAGAGAAGATTTAAACGGAAACCACGGCTGAGGGAAAGGACCACGAACCCGAAACGGACCCTTTAAAGAGCGAAAGGGGAGACGACTGCCGGCGACGACGGAGGAAGTACTCGGACAGAATCTCTGCAGCAAATTGTTCAGGGTGGGGCTTCGAGCGCAGGTGGTCCTATATATATAGGGCCGTTCAATGGCCAAGATGACCCCGCACCGACCGAGATCCCCCGGATGGGCGACACGTGGCGGCGTCCGGGCCCCCCTTTTGGCCCGATGGTCCGGCGCGCCCATCCCGGGAAGGCCGCACCGCCCTCATTTAATACGGAGGATGCCGGCCCCAACCACCTCCGACACGTGGCAAAAGGGCCGCGGTTCCGAATTTAATCGCCCGCGGCGATTCGCATTCTCGATGGGATGCCTGACAGCGCCCCGCGCTCCCAGGACCGGTGCTTGGCGGCGGTTTGCGTTCCCCAAAAAGCGTCGGACACCCGACCACCTGACACCAAATCGTCCGGCATCCGATTGCCTGACACTAAATCGTCCGGCACTCGATCACCGGCGTAACACCTGACACCGACGGGACGGAACGTCTGACACCGACGTAACTCCTGACGCCGACGGGACGGGACGTTTGACACCGACGTAACACCTGACGCCAGCGAATCGCTCGGCATTTATGAGACACCTGACGTCGTATCAACTCGCGGTACGGTCGGAATTTGGCCTGCGGCGAATCCACTCCTTTTCGCCCGGCGTTGTTGTCCAAACGGAGGCATCGGCCAGCGCACCATCCGACTCAGGAGTGGAGGGGGGCAACTGTTGGAGGATACCGACCAACCCCACTCACGACGGCTTATGATCGGACATACCCGACCGACCGACCGACCAACCGACATACCCGACCGACCGATCGACCGACCAACCGACCAACCGACCGATCGACCGACGGACCGACCGATCGGACGCCATCACCGGTCGATTAACAGCCCTTTACCGACTGAGGATATGTCGGTCGGGCAGGCCTTTCCCACTCTCCCGACCGACTGAATCGGGAAGTCCGATGGCCGACTCTCGCAACATGCCCGGTTGATTATCAGAGGGGCTCGAATCTTCGCCTGACGTCGCACAGATGGCCGCCGACCTAGGGTCGGTCGACTTCTCCTATCGCCGTACGGCCGCCAGAGACTGTCAGCCCTGACAGCAACATGCGGCACTGCCACCTAAGGGCACTATCCCACCTAGGGCATTGTCAACCCTAGTGATTTGACAGCCCCACGGCGATATGATACTTTCACGGCGACTCTGACAGTCTACAGTGAGTTGACAATTCCTCAATTGTCCGTGCCATTAATGACGGCGCCATACCACGCTCCACTATATATATCCGGGAAGGCAATAGTGCAAAGGGCCCTTCGAAACAACAGGCTTGCTCTCTCTCTCTCTCTCTCTCTCTCGATTGAGCTCTTCGTCTTCATTTCACTGTTGCCTAGTCACCTCTCTGACTTGACCGTCGGAGGGTCCCCGCCGGAGCCGCCTCCGGTCAGTGTGGACTTCTTTTTTTGCGGGCGCTCGTTCTCGACGATCAGGCGATGAGGAGATTGGCCGCAACACGAATCAATCCAAGTATTATGAAAATCCATCTGCTGGAGGGTAGGAAAAACAAAATCCTATCTTACTCAACCGTATACTTGTTCCATATCTAAATCGATAGCCACATAACACCTATTAGGTGAAGCTCGCCGCATATCATACATTATTGCTTGTGCCATTAGAATATTATCAGATATGCTCCATCCTGCAATAAAAGCATCTTGCTCTACACTAATAATAGGATTTAAGACATGGTGCATTCTATTAGCCACGGGCTTAGCAATAATTTTGTATAAAGTTGAACATTGGCTACCACGGCAACAATTAACAGAAAAGATGCATCTAACCTTTTAGAAATAAGTGTAACAAATACATGTTTTCAAGCTCGAGGTATAAATTTCGAAAGAAAAAATCACTTAACTACCAAGTAGACATCCTTTCGTAACATAGCATTCGTGAATAAAACAAGGATGCATACAAAATGAAAACTTTCAAGATATCAAGAAAAAATCCTAAACTTCAATTGAAGAAATAATTCTGTGATTTTTTTTTGATGATAATGGAATAAACACAAAACAAAGATATTTATAGTATCTCAACCCTAACATGGGTAGTTTTGTAAAATTGAAAATAAATAAAAGCTAAGAACATGAAATTGAATCAAAAATGGACTTTCAAATATAAAACAGCTCCGAAACCCACTAAAATGATGAATTTGGGTCTGAAAACTAAGGTGAACAAGCACATCCTATTCATGATTGTAGGGCTCGAAATGAATTTTTTGTTGATAAATTATGGGTCCCGTAACTTTTTTTGGATCAAAAGTTGTGGCTATTTGAAGTTTAAGTTCCCGTTTTGATGCTCCAACCCATTTAGTTGGGCTTTCGCTGCTTTTTGCGATCCATCAATCCCAAGTACTCTTCAGCCAGATGTTTTGCATCACTGTCATATTATGGCCAATGATATTTAAAAGAGAGAGAGAGAGAGAATCCATCTGGACCAGGAGTCCTGTAACTAGCCATAAACTGTAGGGTGCCCTCAAATTTCTTGTCACTAATTGTCCTCAACATAAATCATTATCAGAATAATCTGAAACAATGGAAACAAGTGGACTAACAACTACAGGGTCCACATCCTCATCATCATTCGCCACCCACCTTGATTTAAAAACTTGCAATAGCTCAGATTTAGTAGCCTTTTCATTCTCTGATTCATTTCCTCTGCTATCCTTTAGAAAATAAATTTTATTCTTATTTCTTTTAAGAATCGTACGTTGATGGAAAGATTTTGTATAACAATCTCCCCCACCAAATTCTCTAGCTGTGTGTTCTTCTTTACCAAGGACTTCTGTTTTCACTGCTAGTGTAACATAAACAAATGATGCAGAGGAAAAAGGAAAATATGTTGCAGGGAGGGGAGCAACCTTTAAGTAGACTGGTGGGGACTCGGACACACATATCAAGGAGCATCAGAAGACTTTTTTCTTTTTTTTTGGGTAAAAGCATAAGAAGACTATTGCAGTGCTCAAAGAAGCCCTAGAAACAATTGCGATAGGCGATGTTTTTTATCATGGTAATGGTGTGGGGAATTCTTCCGAAGCTTAAGATGATATTTCAGGTATCAATATTTCATGATAAAAATGCTTTTATGGAATTGTAGAGGGGCGAACAAATCTTCTTTTACTCCAGCGGTAAGATTGATCCAGATACACAATCCTTGTATCTGTGTATGTGTTGAATCGAGATCACCGCGTCAGAGGTTAGAACTAGCTCGGTGCCGCCACCTTCCTCTGTGTTAGGGCTTCTTCGTTTGTGAAGTCATAAGGTCTAAAGGAAGGTATATGGTACTGCTATATGGAAGCAAGTAGTACCAATATTGATGTATTTAGTAATTATCGATGGCAAATTCTTTTTTCTACTACTGAGATGGGCAAGCTTGGATCATTGCTGTTTATTTCTTTGTTTATTTATTCTACACTCACTAATTAATGATAAATTTTAAAATGGTGCAGAAGGGACATGTTTCTTTACTATTATGAATCAAACGGGGTGAAAGATAAATGGACCTTATCCTAGCAGCTATATATTTTACTAATTTTTTAAGAATTGATCTAAATTGGAGAGATCTTATCCCAACTATCTTCCCATGTCACCTAGGAGGCTTATGTACATATCATGGATGATCCTAGCAAGTAACATGACTAGTTTGGCTATATGTCCTCTCATTCTTTCCATTGAGCCCAATGGTGGCAACTTATAATCTGATCTATGAGCAATTTACTTTAAGCAGATTTTGATTTGACATAAATAAGTTTAGATTATAAATAGATCTATCGACCTAGATCTGTTTATTAAATAGCTGGATTCAGATTTAAATCTTTGATTCATTTTATTTATTTTGATCTATTTAATAATTCGATCGAATCATAAACCGACCTATTTAATCTGTTTAAAATCTACTTAACCTATTTATGATTTGTTTAGTCCGCTCCACTTAATTTGTTTAACCCATTTAATACATTTAATTTGACTTGATTTATTTGATAAATAAATTATATGGATGAGATCGGATTATCTATTTAATAAATAGAATAGACTCGAATATAAATTTTTTATCTATTTAATAAATAGGTTGGGTTGTGTCGATGCATTTTTGATCCGATCTACATCTGATCCAACCTATATTTGGCCCAATCTAACCGGATTGCCATCTCTAATCGAGCTCCACAGTCAGTTTATCCCCCAAAGTATTGTGTTGGTTAACCGTCCACCATAAGAAGAGATTAAACTGGACACGGTCATGGAAGCGTCGAGGATTTTTTTCACACGCTGTTATGTCCTACACGGGAGCATGAAATAAGCAAGCAAATGGGCCACATCAAGAGAACTCGCTGGCCCTGTATCTGAAACTTTTCCAGGCCGCCTTTGCCTTTACTCTACTTGAGACTTTGGATTTAAGATACATGCATCCATAACACTTCCAGGGAAAACAATTTATGTTCAGAAGCATCACGCAGAATGATGGTGGAGCGCAGTAATAGATGAACTGCGACTAGACCTGTCCAAGATCTAATGAGAACTGCACCCTGCCCTCATACCGTGTTATTGTTATTATATTCATGATATGTAATTGTTTTATTCTATATCAATCTAGAAGGATCAATGGATCCACTGTGGATCGATTTGGTCATCTTCGGTAGGTTTGGTGAGCAAGAGTGGCGACTTGATTATAAAGTTTAACTTCTGGAGACCATAATTTTCTCATGCAATATTTTATTTCAGTAATTTTTTTTCTTTTGAAATTGGATAATATTTTGAGATATACGGGGATGCTGCTCATCCGTCAGTAGAATTGTTTTTATCGCTTCCTATGTGCTTTGTGTCCTTTTACATCTATGCTGTTTTAGCTAGCAATATAATTTATCTTGCTAGCTCTTTTGGTTCACCTTGTAGCTTCTTGTTTTTAACTAGATAGATTGAGCAAAAACAAAAGGGATGAAGTCATTATTTTGGTGGATGATGTTAAGTTGCAAAAGAGAATCTCTATAATTAATCAAAAAAAAAAAAAAAAAGAGAGAGAGAGAATCTCTATGATCATTTCATAAAAAGGGAACTCTTGATGGATGTCTAATGGACCGATGGGACATTTAGCTCACCGCTCGGCCTAGTTTGTGACACGCATCTTTTCTAATGCATCTCTTTGTTTAAATTTTTTTTTTTTGATACAAAAGAACAGTCACATCAATTTGATACGAAAGTAATTCAAAAATCAAGATAATTTTTTATTTTTTTTTATATTATTATTATTATTATTTTTTTTTACCGTTTGTTGAGATAAAAGTTAAGTATAGCAACCAAAAATGTGAGTGCATTTATGGACATTTTGGAACATAATAGTTTTAATATGACAGTCATCCATTCCACTCCGTATGTGAATTGTTATGCCCTGTCTCGGTCGACTCAACGAGCCGTTCCGCTACATAGTTTCCTCAGCCTCTTTTCGTATCTTTTGTACACTAAAAAATAAAAAAAAAGTCCCCAGTTTGTACCATGTAATATTAATTGGCAAGTTTCTTTTTTGGTAAGAATTTGGCGAGTTTTAAAGGTACGACCCTTGGAGGCATTTGCCGTACCATCTCCCAAAGATCTTTGTGGATTGCAGAGGAACCCAGAAAGACACATTAAATAAAAAGGAAGTGCATTAATTAAGAATGTAAACGTTCCAGAGTTTAGGATATATCCTAGCAAACCATAAAATTAATAAAATAATCGACTTGATATTTGATTTTTTAAATTTTTTATTAGATTAAATTTAGATTTAGATCCAAAATTAATATCTAATAACTCTATAATTAAATTAATTTTTTTTAATGATATTTTGATGTATCATGAGTCTAATCCTAGCCATCCATACGAATGATGAATCTTTTTGCACGGAACTAAAATTAGTTTAACAAAGTATTAACAACAGAAAATAGAAAATAAACACTAGCTAGTTAGGTATGAGTATTGTCTAATCGACTCTCTTGCCATTTGATCAATGCATATCCATCAATAGCAGCCCTCTACCATTGCATCAATTAATGGGGTGGGATGTGCCGCCCATGCCCACATCCATCCCACAACATGCGCCAACATCAAGTTCCATTCGGCTTTCCCTTCCTGGCCCATCCCCCTCCCATAAGACATCCACCCTCCCTCCCTCCCCCCACATCCCTTTCTCTACCTTTCTTCTCCTTCTTCATCTGCTTCGCTGCCCTCTTTTCCTTTTTCCACTAATCGACCTCCCTCTCCTATTTCTTCTGCCACTATGCCTCCCCCTCTCTCCATGATGGACTCTATTTTGTAGCTAGAAAAGTCTCTACCTGATGTGATGGAACTGCATTGGATTAATTTGTTCTTTATTACCTCCTATGTAATAAGAATGTTGGAAAGTATTCCTCACGAGTGCAGAATATGGATCTCCAATTCAAAATCGCTAATACAGATGATGATGTCGATTCCACAACATAAAGAAAGAAAAAAAATAATAAAAAAGATAATCAAATATGTGGATCTGTCCAAAGCTTATCTCCATCGAATATGTCAGTTTTATTATTAAAGAAAGAACAAATACAAGAGGAGATTACATGCTCTTAACTCTCATAAACCCTTTTCTTTCGACAAGAAGCGCTCAACTGTTACAATGCTCTCAAAGAATCTCAAAAGAGATTCTCTCTACCGTTGCATGTCGCTCCTCGCAGCTTACGGATCCTCAAGATCCCTTCTGCTAATACCTATCACCCACAGGCCGTTAGGCCTCTTTTAAAGATCCAAAACCAAGTCTTGTTAGGAATCCAGATTCAAACCACATCAAAAAAGTGCGTGAGTCTAAACTATGTGATCGCATCCGCATCAAATTCTGACTATCCGATCGCGCACTTCTATATATATATATATATATATATATATGGATGCGTGCGCTTGTTTGGATTCCTATATGACAACTACTTGGGAGTGAAGAATAAACATGCGAGACGTTATTAGTGGGATCAACTACTGGACGTAACAATTTTATGGAGACATTACTGGTGGGATCGACCTATATGTGGGACGGATTTATAAGATAACTAGTGTGGTATCATTTTTGGAAAATTCTTTGTGCAGCGCAGGTAATATATAAAATCTGACGTGGAGCGTACTGCTTTATTCTATTAGTCTGTATAGTCATTATTTTTCAATATATATTTAATATTTAATATTTTATTTTTTTATCAAAAATTTTGAATAATAAAAATACTTCTGCTCTTTGATAAAATTATGACATCTCATATCCGTATTATTACATCCTGCATTCAGAAAATCATAATTTTTATCCATAAAATGTGATGATATAATGCAAGATATTATAATATGCACAGTATGTCATAATTTTTTTCCAACGAACTAGAATATTTTTGTCGTTCAGAATTTTTAAATAGAAAAATAAAATTATAGGCATTAAATATGTATTAAAAATAATTAAATAAAAATATCTCTTCTATATTATGACATTCTGTGATATATTATGACATGTTGGACTATATCATGATATTCTGCATATGAAAAGTCATAATATGATACAGAATATTATAATATACCACAAGATGTCATAATTTTTTGAGCCATACTATGACATCTTGCGTGTAAGAAGTCATAATATTTTTTAAGAAATAGAAATATTTTTATCATTTAAAATTTTTAAATAAAATATAGATTTTAAATATATATTGAAAAATGATGATTATATAAATTAATTATATAAAATAATATATTTTATATCAAACTTTTTGTATTATTCACGGTGCACGCGAAATTTCTCATCATTCTTTCATCAGCATTATGTGAATTGAGCCCACAAAAGTAACAGGTTAAACACGATCTCCCATTATATATATATGTCACCTTTCGCGGTTACATCAAGCACTTCCCTTCTTGGTCCCACCTAACACGTCTTTGTGTTCCCCAGATTCAACACCCGTGTTACGCTGCAAACGTCCCCGCGTGAATCCCATTGCGCAAAAAAACCGAGGAATCCGCAGCAAAAACCCCCTCAAAGACTTGACCAAGCCTCCTCCCTCCAGCTCTCTCCCCACTTCTTCCAGCCAGTACCTGCATGCCTTGACATAAAGACTCCTGGACTTCCATCCTCCATCCCCACTGAGGAGACCTGGAAGAAGTGGCTTTTGGTAACATGGGCCTGAGGAAGTACTCCATGGATGAAGATTTGAATCTCTGCTTTCAATCTCCTCCTTTCTCTGACTGGCTCATGCCACCTTCCTCCTCCTCCTCCTCCTCACCTCAAGCATCAGAATGCTTGCCTCTTTTGAGTAGGCTTGAAGAGCATAAGAAGACCATCGAGGAAGATGATGACTTCTTGAGGAAGGATGTCTCTCAAGAAAAGGCCACTGTGGCCCTGAATATTGGACTGCCAGGTGCTTCAGGAGAGCTTGATGGAGGGACCAAGCCCATTTACTGTAAGAAAGAAGAAGTGGAGGACATGGAGGGATCTTATGCTTGCAATTCGGGCAGTGAAAAAAGATTTTGGATTCCCACGCCATCTCAAATCCTCATAGGGCCGATGCAGTTTTCTTGCACCGTGTGCAATAAGAGCTTCAATCGGTACAATAACATGCAGGTTAGCCTATCTACAGCTCCTTGAAATATATTTGAACCTTTGATTTGCTTCCTTCTTTCTAATATTTTTCAATTTATGGTATCTGATTGTGTAAAACTTTATTCTTCCAAACATGAATACATAGAAGACTAAATGTTCTTCTTTCAAAAACAATGATCAATTATTCTATGTTTCAATTTTTAGAAATTTAATTTCTTATACCCTTTTTTTTTTTTGCCTTTTTCTTGTTGACAGGATTTATAATTTGATGAATGATTCATTGTAGATTTATCGGATCTTTTGAGAATTAGGAAAGAACTGTTTATAAATTTTTTTTATCCTTCAACAGCGTCAACCTTTTGTGATGCTAAGATATATTCCGGGATTCTGAAGTGAAGAAAATGTAGATTTAATTGCAGTCCATGAAATCGAATATTTGTAATTGTTTCACTTTCTTTATACTTCTAATCACATACTCAGATAATATTTTCAGGCTGGTCTAAATTGTCTATCTATGATTTTTTTTTTTTTCCGATTTTCACGATTGCTCCATGAACATACTAATTTTAATGCAAAAGAAATATCTGATTGAAATTACAGTTTATGCAACTTTTTTTTTTTTTGCTATCTCATTATTTCATCTTGATTTGACCCGATTAGTTTACTGACTGATCCTCATTGTCCTTGTCGAACACAAGGAGAAAGATAGATCTAGCTATAAATTAGAAAGCTATTTTGCTAGGAATGTTTCATTAATCATGAGAGACCATCATCCTCTTCTCCATTTATATAGCTAACTATAACTGGCTTGTGATATTTATTGTTATAGATGCATATGTGGGGCCATGGATCAGAGTATAGAAGGGGACCAGAATCTCTTAGAGGCATACAACCTATGGCAATGCTCAAACTCCCTTGCTACTGTTGTGCTCATGGGTGCAAGAACAACATCAATCACCCTCAAGCGAAGCCATTGAAGGACTTCAGAACCCTTCAAACTCACTATAAAAGAAAACATGGATCGAAACCCTTCAAGTGCGGGAAGTGTAACAAGTCATTTGCTGTGAGAGGAGATTGGAGGACCCATGAGAAGAACTGTGGCAAGCTGTGGTTTTGTAGTTGTGGGTCTGATTTCAAACACAAAAGGTCACTCAATGATCATATAAGATCATTTGGAGAGGGTCACTCTCATTACCTTCATCCAAAGATTCCCGAGGTAGAGAAGGAATGCATCATAAGGTTCGATGATGAAATGGTCAAAGGAAAATAACATTCCACTGCGTGAAAGTTCAAAGTTATCTAAAATCAGTTTCTGCAACTGTTTCTGAAACCCGTGTGAAACTCGTCCTCAAAACCTGAAACTTTATCTTGTGTGAAGACACATATGTATAAATATGTATGACTAAGTATCTTAAAATAGTTTACCTTGAGTTAGGCTTCTCTAACTCAATTACATCAAACAAGAAAGTTCAAAGTTATTAGGCTTATCTAATCTTGTGCTTAGTAACAAAAAACTTTAGGGATGTCTTTTCTTTAGAAGAGTACCATAGAATGGAGTTGTTTGTTGTGGAGCACTAATGATGAATACTATTTACAAGTCGGTGGATTGGTTAGTTTATGCAAGGAAAATAAAAGAGAGAATATACCTTTGAAAAAAACTACTGAAGTTGTTGAATTTTCTTCCATCTCAAGGTTATGAGTGTCATAAAACTCTTTGAACAAAGAACTCACGTGCAATCTTTTTACTGGAGAAAGTTTCCCAAATTCACAGGCTATTTGAGTAATTACAAAGATGAATTTTTATTCATTGCACATTTCTATTATTCCCATGTAGATGTATATTTCTTGATCTACAATTCAACCATATGTAAGATTGACGCAGGTATGGTACCACATCAAGAACATGAAAAATCATCACGTGCCGTTAGAGACAAATTAGTAGATATCACTTATAACTAGGTTAAGTGCACAAGCCATAGATTATGGATGCAATCATTTAAAACCCACATATCCTGCTTTCTTTTTATAGTCTAGCTAATAAACTTCTTCCAGTCCAACCTTGAGGCCCAAGGGCACCTAATCGATGCACCACTACCCCATTTTGTGTACACACGCTTGGGCTAAATAAATCGATGTGGTTTAGTTACCTTTGAATGGAGGTATTCATGATCCTTGCCACTTAATTTGTCTGGGAATCAAATGCAATATTCCCTGTGAATTGTGGTATGTTGACTAATTGGCAATGTGATTCACAGATTCTACCGGATATAAATGTTTAGTGTTCTAGTGGTGGGCATCATATCCCAGCTACCCTTAGAGACATCTCTAAGGTAATTTGTCATTCAAATAAAAATAAAAATGAATTTGGTGCGTGCTAGGTAGCATGAGTAGGTGTCGCTGGCCTTTGTAAATTCTACCAACTACATATTAGATTTGTATAGTGATATATATGTTCATCAAAATTTAGAAAACTAATTTACAAGAGATATTATTAGCCATCATAGGGATTTTATTTCAAAATAAATATAGAAAAATTATTTTTGAGTCCCTCAACTTCATCCATTTTTCACATTCACCCCTCCATTTAAAAAATATTTAATTGGATCCCCAACGTTATATTTTGTTGCAGTTTTGATCCTTCCATCTATCTTTTCTAGAATGTTATATTGACAGCCATCCATAATTGATGAAAATATCCTAAGGGTTGTCTTAAGGGCCTGAATGAGGTGGGTGGGTATAGAGTAGAGGGTGGAGAGTAGCCCCTCTCATGTCATTCTCCCCCACTATCTTTTATTTATTTATTTATTTTTTTTTTTGTGGGTGTTAGGGGTGGTGGTGGCACAAATTCTCTTCCTTCAAAACCCCATCTTCCTCTTGATCCTTCATATTAATCAAAGGTCTCTATGAGTCTCCCATGGCAACCATCAACTGCAACAATCTTAATGCAAGCTTATGAGTCAACCATAGCTTTCTCTCAGTCCCCTACCTCTAATTTTCTCCGACTTTAGTACCATTCTCTAACACCTGATCTCAATCTTTGCAATTCTAAGTCTTATTAGGTGATATGGGCACCAGAAAGTCTAATCTCTTTCTTCACTTCATCAAGGACTAGTTCCTCAAATGATATGTCTCCTCTCATTTGTATCTTAGAGATTGGTTCGACCTTGGTTCAATTTTTGAGAGTTTTAAACATTAGGGTTAGGGTAGCTTGATTGCATCCAAGGTAGCTAAGGGATGCCACAGGACATGTACTAGTATTGACGATAGTAAAGACATGGCACTGATTATCCATGATCGATCCTACAGAGCATGCTCAACAACCACATACAACACTACCGCATATTGCAGCCCACTGTTCTCCATTTTCCTCCTCCATGAGTCCCGCAATGTTGACATGACTTTTGTTAGTATTCTTTTTTTTCCGCTTGGATGCGTCACAAGATCCACTATTATAGTCCCATTCAGATATGGTAGAGCAAAGTGAAGACAAGCCAAATAGCAAAGGTTAGTGTATACGGATATACCGTCAGCATTAAATCAGCTAGAAAGTGATCAAAGGGAGAATAGAGAGTAGCGTGGAACCAGGTGTTGTAATTTTTAAGGCTTCTGCCATCATTACACCATCATTTAATGGATAAGGGGTATGGTGTTGGGCTATGATAGAGAGGTATAATACTGTGCTACATTAAAACTTTTAGTTATGCATACTATTACAATAAAAAGTAGAGTAAAATTAAGATAAAATAAAGATACATTAGATTGATTGTCAAAGGATCTCCTTACAAAATATATATATATTTTATTTATACTAACAATTAATAACTATACACTTTGACGGTTGCTCTCACATATAGCTTCTATGCCTGGCAATTCTAGTGATTGATGCTAGTTATATATCCTCTACTATATACATTTGTTGTATCATTGCTATGCAACAATCAAGTTAATAACTATATTTTTTTTGATCTACAATACATTTGTATTTGAGGCTTTTCCTAAGCCCACTTTAGTCATCTTAGTCTATTTCCACATATTGCAATTGATCATGGCCAAGTTCTAGGCTTTCAATCTATTTTTAACCGAACTCTCCTTCAATCTATACCTTTACACTTAGTGAAATTTATCATGATCAAACACTCTATAATCTAGCAAGAGTCACGTGATTCTTACCTTCTCTATCTTCATCAAATCCAATCTATATAGTGCTTTCTCTTCGGTACCACTTGAATTATTGAGATGGATCGTAAACAATACCCTCCACATTTCATTGACTAATGATTAAGAGGCTAACAAGATGTTTGTTATCATCTCCTCAATATCTATAGAGCAAAAATTTTGGTGGTTTCAATTTGCTAATCAAGTATTGCCCTTTTATCGAAGCATTATCTCTATCTTCAGTAATTTGTTTGTATCTTTCTGTTTCCCTTAAGTTTGGTACTTCTATATTTTCTTTCATGAAATACTCTTACCTGCTGAAGCAATCAGTACATTGCTCAAAGAATTTTCTATATCTATAGAGATCTAGCTATCTTCCGCATTAATGGAGATCTTGATTTATTTCTTAGTAAAGTATGCTTCTACTCTATAAATAGGCCCTGTATTATTCTCTTCGATGCTCACTCATTTTCTCTCTCCTGATTGTCCTCATACCTCTTAATCTTCTTAAGGTGAGTGACTGAGTATCAATAGGGGTAATCCATTTATTTTGATCAACCAATTTCTAATAAGCTTGTTGAATCAAAATATCATCACAAATCAAAAAGTCATCACTAATGGACTTTGCTATCGAATTGGAATATCGACACCACCAGCATGCTATTTGTTGATAGTATTCAAATCAGCAAGCCAATATTTTCCTAATTGGCCTTTAGTTTTTCCAAAATCCTCACCTTTTTTTGAAATGGTGGGAGTAGATCCTTGCATATTTTCACTCTTATCAACCATATCCACCCTAAACCCTAAGCCTGCTGCACTTGTTCTACCTTCACAGCAATCAACGAAGAATTACGATATGTAGAATATTAGATTACCTTGAATCTTTGGCAAACCACTGATGGTGAAGGGTCTATTAGTCTTTGTTGGGGGCACAATGAACATCTCGAGAGTGTTCACTTATTCGGCCTTATACTTATACTCATGTAATTATATTAGTTGAAAGTAAAATAACATGATCTTTTATCTTTGTATTATCTTGCATAGCTTTTTCAGTGTTAGCTTCCTATTAATAGCTTAAGCATTCTTCAATGTTCAGCCTATCCTTTAGCAAACTGAGCTGACAATCTTCAATGCCTGTTAGAAAAGCTGGATCCAAACTTCGATGGACAACTCATCGATATCCATTGAGAAGTAAAATTTGGAGAAGCTTGTGCGCTAGCATCCAAAATTTTCTAAGAAGAGTTGAAAGAACTAAAACACTATAAAAAGCTTGTAGAACAAATCCATCATATATAGTGAAGCATTATTATCTGTATCAACCTATAGGATGAAACTTTTGAGAATTCCTACCTTTAGACCAAATTCATTACTTCACCAATCATTTAATGGCTTTTCGGTAGAGCACTGAGAACTATATTATCCATAATCCTCAAGAATTTTTGATGATTGGTATTACTGGATACCAATCCGAATCCAACCTTGCAATGCCATATTACACCTCGTATATGAAATATGCATCACATAGAAAATCTTTGGAAGATCTCTTTGATAAGGTTGCCTCCTAGCCTCTGTGATGCTTACAACTGGTATTATAAAGCCACTACATATTTTTCCTATGCTCTTGCACAAACAATCAAGAACTAATGTCGACAAGGATTTCAACTTCACCAATGATCCTCTATAGCTCACTATGATCGACAATCTTATATTTCGATTAAGTATTGACTGAAACATCTCTCGATACTTTGCTTTGCAGCAACTTTGCTGACATGACTTCTGTGACTTCTTAGTCAATAGATTTTGAGGTCTCTATAGTATCATTTTCAACTGTTATCTTCTACTAAGCCAAAGTCTCTAACTCTAATTCTTCATACACTTTAATACTTCCATATGATGGTCGATAAGCTAATTTATCTATCAAAAGGATGGTTTCAGCCATCTCCACCACACAACCCACTATAGTATAATGTGGTTTAGTACTCTCATATATTGGTTGATTAGCTGATTTATTCATCACAAGGATAGGTTCAGCCATCTTTGCTATAGAACTCGTTGAAATATGCTGTGATTTTGCATATTGACTTTAGACCATGAAAATAAGTTTTCAAACCATTTTGCTACCAATGTTGAAGAATTGTATACCATTTTAAAGTGATCCTAGTATAGTGGCCATTTTCTCTATAGCTATTTCCATGGCATCCTTTGACAATGGCACATGGCAGCTATAAAGTTGTCCAACCAAAAATAGTATGATAATAACTACATGATGTCCTATCAGGCATGCTATAAGGGTTGTTCTTTCCATCCTGTCTAAATGTGTCACATGGCCTTTTGGCAGAGTCCCATCTCGATGTAGCAGAGAAGAGTAAAGACAAGCAAGATGGTGAGGGTTAGAGCACATGGACTTATCATCAATGTCGAATTAGCTGAAAGTGATCAAAGAGAAGATAGAGAGTAGCATGGGTCCAGACACTTTAACCTTCAAGGATTTTCACTAAACTATAGAGGGCTGTAATGATGGGCTATTAAAGAGAGGTGTAGTGCTGGGCTATAATAAAAAGGTGTAGTACTAAATTACAGTAGAAACCTAAATTATACTCGATCTTAGGATATCGGATAGAGTAAAAGTAAGATAAGATAAAGTTACATTAGATTGAATATTTAAAGATGTGCTTATAAAATACGATCTTTACTTATTTATGTTAATACATAATAACTATACACTTTGATAGTTGCTCTTATATTTGACCTCTACTTCTGATGATTTCGATAACTGACGCTAGTTATCCTCTAGTATGCATGTTAGTCACATGGTTACTTTGTAGGTCTCAATCTGATAATTACATCTTTTTAGTGTAAGATACAGCTATATTTGAGACTATCCTTGAGACCATTCTAGTTATTTTGATTTGTTTTCATGTACTGTGTTGATCACAATCAAGTTCTAGACTTTCGGTCTGCTATTGATTGAACTCTCCTTAATTTGGTTTATATCTCAATACGTAGTAAAATTTATTGTAGTTAAAGTCTCCTAAATTCAGCAAGGGTCATATGACTTTTATATGCTCTGGTTTTATCAAAGCTGATTCACCTTGACTATTATCTAGATTATTGAGATAAGGTATAAACAACTCTTTCCTCCTCCATAGCCTCCTTTATGCTTGGAACAACAACATCCACCTTGCCACCTTTGTCAACTTTGCCAACAACCTTTTTCCTCCACCGCCACTTCTAATAACTTCTTGGCTATCAAGCCATTGTTGCCTCCATAGAGATAGCAACCCTCAGCCTCCTACATGCCTACCTAGAGTATGTCTAGGAGAGTCTAATAGACTATATGGTCTATCTCAGCACCATCGACAACTGCAATGTCTCTACTGCCCTCGATAGTTAGTAGTACAGCCTCCATCCTATCCTTTATTTGGTTAGTGGCCTTCACCTTCATCTCTTCACATGTTGAGACAAATCCAAGGCCACCCCTTGGGCCAAGGTTGTGCTTTCCTTCTTGGTAAAGAATGGCTCGATGGAGATCAATGTTGCGGCAGTGGCTAGTGGTGGAGGATCAATCCGAAGATAATACTCCATCGAGGAGATAGCATTCTTCTTATAGACACTAACAATGAGTGACACCATGGTGAAGTTTGAGACATAAGATAACGAGACGGAAGAGGTACCATGGCATGGCTGTCATGTACCATCGAAGTGCTGCTACTACCGTCATTGTGTATAATCTCACTAGCATGGTACGATTATGACCACTAGATCTCAAATCCATTACATCTCTTATCATTCAATTCAATTTTTTTTGAAGTATTTTGATTCATAAAAATAAAACTTTTACAAAACTTTTTAATTGATAAGTTTCTTATTTAGTTTTTCACTATGGTCTTAAGGATTCATTTAAGAGAGCTAAGAAGTGAGTGCAATTGGGATGAAACTTGGGAAACAATTGCAAGAGAGTGCTATCGTGATATCTCAAGATCAATACTATCTTCCCACCATTTATTGGTTATTGTGTACATGACTCACACATAAAATGTGAGAAAATAATTTATATTAAATAGAGAGAGAAGAGAGAAGGAGATGCTTTATGTTCGTAGCGAAGTACAATGGAGAAGAATTAGTTTTTATTATTTAGTCTACCTTGCTATGTTATAGTATAGTATATGGATTTATATAGAATGAAGAAAGACTAACCCAGAGAAAAACGTACAAAAGTTGGACTTTCAACTGTCATATGACTATTATTAAAGACATATTAATAGTAGAAACCTTTTTTGTCTAAATGAAACGATACAATATTAATCTAAGACAGGAAACTACATTAAGTTCGTTTTCTATACTATTTGAAGGTAAGCGTTGCACTTGGATTCAACTATTATGTCCGAATCATACTTTGACAGAGTCTTCACCATAAGCATGGCAATGACTTGGCAACGCAATATTGACATTATATTTAACAGAAGAGATCAAGTGACCAAAGGGACAGGAATGAGAAGATCCATATCGGGAGCTCATCTGAGAAGCTAGCTATCATCGGCAGGGGAGAGGAATGGAGACTGCCATTTGAGTATGGCATTGTTGAGCTCACAAATAAGCTTACTGGAGTTCAGATCGGTAATCTCGAGGGTCTTGCATCTGGCATTTTGTAATTGATAGGCTTTTTGTAAGAGCATAATAAATATTTTTTATAATTTTTTCAAAAAAATGGATGCTCAACAAAATGTAGTTATCCTAGAATAAACCATATTTTTATGATCAATCAAACATATTAAAACTATTTTTTTAGATATCATATTCTCAAAAATAATGTTAGGGAAGGAAGATTTTTCTAGCAAAGCAAATAAGTCCTAAAAGATAATGATGTTTTAGTCACAAAAATATTTTAAAGTTGTCATGCAACGGTCCTATGATGCAACGCTTTACCTAATTCAGAAAGATGGGTAGAAGGATCACATTCCAACAAAATAAAATAATATCATAGATCTTAATAAAAATTTTAAAGAGGTGATGATGCGTTTTAGAAAGAAGCAAAAGTTGATCGTGTTGCAAGATAATATTTCAAAAATATGATACATGAAGATTAGTATGTGCAACAAAGATCACACCTAAACCTCGCACGTGAGGGAGATACTCTAGCTAAGTGGGTGGGCAAGGAAATTGATGTGGCTTACCATGTGGACTTGCAGGTACTTGTAATCATATGTACTTGGGATCCATACCACGTGGCTTGTAGAGCAAATCCAATGGCCCGTATGAATCATGAAATTTTGACTTATGCATGGTATGATTTATGAGATGGGGGTTGTATCTTTCGCGTAAAAGAAGGTTCACCTTCCTTCATGTGAATCCATTATTGGATCACCCATTGGCACTTTGCCATCTGTGCAGTTGGATGAGCGACAAGTTTTACGATCGGTGCAATGGATGATTGAACGGTGGATACATGTTGCGGGAGATAAATCCTTCTTTCATGCAAAAGCCTATTAGGGGACGGGTTTATCTTTCACACTTTGAAATCTATGCTGATGGATGAATGAGAATGATGATTCTCGAGCACTTTAAGATATGTGCGGTGGGCGATCAAATGGTGATTTCATGCGAAAGAAGGTGAACCCGGGCCTGCCTACTCGATATCCGAAGAGGCCAGAGGGAGTGCATCCACCAACTCTCACAGACATTTGATAAATTGTTTGATAAATTGGAACATTTTAATCACAAAACGTAAAATATTTGTGAATGAGAGAGAAAGAGGGAGAGAGATGAAAAAAGAGCGGCGACTAATATTGCTGAAATGCGGGGCATCTTGACCTGGTGAAAAGGTGTGGGAAAGCCTCCAAAGGTGTTTGAAATTTGTTGTTAGAGGAATCCATGGGGGCGGGTTCGTGGAACGAATGAGACCACCACCAAGCATTTGTTGGCTGGAGACGGACGAAAAAAGGACGGCCCACCTTTTTCCCATTGGCAGTTTGTCTCTTCTGAGCTCAGCCTTTTCAAGCCCCCGCAAAGTTATAGGGCTTCTCTACTTACCCAAGCCAAAAAATGTGGGGACAACGTAGGAGTTGGAAGGGGCAATCTTGGTCCCGTCATCTTGGTAACGATGGGCGGAAAAGGGTGGCAGGTTGAGGAAGAACGGTGCAGGGCGATTGCCACCGTGAGCTACGGGACTAGTGGCCAAAAGAGTACGTTGGTGTTCTCGAACTCACTGTAGCGGCCAAAATTGCAGTCAAAGAAAGCATAGCTGCCACGCAGGGAAAGTGGAGCTCCTTTGTTCTGTGACATTCTCTGCCAGAATATATATAAATATTAAGGTAAAATTCCTGCCTTTGGATAGACTTTGGTAAGGAAAAACTAAACCCCGTTTCTCTTTTTAAATAGCTAAGGATGATATCATGCAAATTAAAGTTCAGTAGTGGTCCTTTGATAGATTTTTAAAATTAATTAGTATGTACATCTTATCGATTTAATATATATTATCTTTGGTCATTAATTTTGATAATTATTTTTATTTTTATTTTCTACACACATATTAGACACCAAACATGAGTAGTGTTGAACATATGTAGCTGTGTATGAAAAATGGCAACTGACCCATAGCAAGGAGGGAATTAGACAACTCTAATCTGCCGACGATGGGATAAAGTGTCGGCAGCTGTCCGGTAGCACGCCCATATAGCGATGTCTTTTAAAAGTGTCGGATTTTTTTTTTTTTTTTCCACTGTTGCATTTCCGATACTTTGGTGATGCTTTCTAAAACATCGTTGCTAATTTAGGTGATGCATAAAAATGTCGTCAAGTTACTTTTTAAGTGTTCATCAATGCTCCGATTTACTGTAATGACATTAAACAAAACTTGGTCAGGGTTTTAGCATAAAACAACAACTAAATATCAAAATGGAAAGGGCAACACAATGTTCACTACCTAACAGGGGTTCCTCTACCATCCAAATTACAGGAAATTGTTATGTAGCTTATATCCTGATCGCAGGAATTTTTTAGGCAATTTGCCCTGTCCATCAATAATCCGATGGTCCGAGCTGGAATAGCATCAACCTTCTTGCAATGAATATAGAGGTGCAGCATAGCATTATTTTTTTTCAGCTAATTACTATTTATTAGTATTAGGTATCTTATTCAGGTTCATAGCCAAATGAGCATAGCAAAACATAATTTTGCTACCATTTCTGAATCTTATCTAGTTGTTGCTTTACCATGCATGATCATCAAATAGTCCCCTTAATAATTTATGAGAGAGACTAGCAAAGCTAAGATCCTTCCTGAATCTCAAAGGACACATACTTCGTGATGGAAGCCGTTACAACACAACTGGTCGTGTGTAATTCTTTGGGTGCATCTAGAACCTCACCTTGCCACTAAAATCATGGCATACAATGTGTATCATGTCAAATTTCATATGATGTATAATATGTATAATAACAACGGCGGCGATGATAACAATAATAATAATAATGTCGGCTACAAAGTATAACTTCTAATAGTAGTCATGATTTTTTTTCTCCTGCACCAAAACATGTTTGACGTATTGCTGACCGACCAAGCTTTCACACATCGATATACTTCATCTCCATGAGACTATCATGTGTGTTTGAATGGGTGATATTCGGGAAGTTTCTGTTCTTAGAATAATGCTCTTGTATACCACGTTCCGGTCATACCTATCCAATTTCGTATATTAGTTACTTAATTTTATAGTCATTTGATGTATTTAAAGTTTTAACGTATGCAATTTTTAGCATAATTTTCTAAATAGTTTCAAATGCCTTGGTGCCATGTAACATTAAACAAACCTCCTAGGAACAATGTGGATTCATCCTTTATGTTACCTCTCAAGGTAACATCACAAGGCTCTAACATCCCTGCACAAAGGTCAAAAATCACCCAACCTAAGAGACAAAAGTACGATAGATTCATCCTGCTTTTGTAATACCCCAGTGCTAAAGGGCCTGATACATAACTAGGTTAGGTCCATTTGATAGGCCTAGAAGTAATAGTCGGCCCAAAAAAAGCCACATGGATTTTAAAGTAGAAAAATAAAAGAAGAGATGGGAAGAAGAATAGGAGTCTTCTTCTTCCTGATTCCATCAGAAGAGATCAACCTCAAGAAGAAGATTGCAAGCTCGATTCTGCTACTATTTAAAGGCACCTAAACCCTTTGTTCTTCTTGCCAAAAGCCACCATCACCATTGCCGTTTTCCTCCTTCTCATCCTCTTAGAAAACCATCGATCATACTCACTATGACCACCAGAGTTGCAGTAAATCCCTTGTCGGAGTCAAGATAACCATCTTTGATCCTCCTTCCCTTCTCTTTCCCAATTCGAGGGCCGTTAACCTTGCCAGATAGTCATTGGAATCCATGACTTTATGTCGCCCTATTTTGGTGTTTTCTTTTCCTTATTCCAATTTTGTTATGCCAAATCCATCATTATTTGAGGTCAAGACTTTTGCCGAAGCTCTAGTCGAGATCCTGGCAAGCTCTGCCACCTTAGCAAGGCTTAGGCAACCGATTGGTGAACCAGAATGCTCTAGTTCTCTTGTTTTGAACTGATCCATCTTGTTTTCTCTTTATTGCTAATCTCCATTGTCAGTGATGTTGTCGTCATGATTGTCTTCGAAGGCCATGTCGGGAAAGATGCTCACCATCGCTGCCCTCATCCACCTGAGATTCCTCCGTCTAGTTGGTAAGGCCACCTTTCCTTTCTTTTGCTTAAGAAGAAGAAGAAGAAAAAAAAACAAAGAGAAGAAAGAAAGAAAAAAAATAAGAAAAAGAAGAAAGAAAGAGGAAAAATAGAAAAAAGAAGAAAAGAAAGAAAAGAAGAGAGAGTTTCTCTCTTCCCTATTTTTTATCTCTAGTTTCTCTCTTTAAAAAATTCTCTCTCTAGATTATTTCTCTCTACTAGGATTTTTTAGATCTTCAAGAAGATTGTTTCAATAAATTTGAATGACCCTAGTGAAGGGCAATGACTCATGGTTGCCAGATAGTGTGCTGATATCTATCTTGTTAAGATCAGATAATATTAGAATTGATCATTCCTAATTTCTATTGAACCATTTGTATCCTAGTTCAATCTTGATTTGATTAAATCATTTTGATTGGACTGATCGGGTGTCGGACAGTATCATCTGATCAGCATTGTTCCACCTCATTAATTTTTTTCTTCTCCGATATTCTCTCTTTACTTGATTTATCAATCTAGTGAAGGCTCCTGAGCCCTATTGCTTTGAATCTGAGTTGAACCAATAGAGAGACTCCGAACAACCTTGTTGGTTGGATAGCATGTTCGCACCATCCGAGTCTTTATTGAGCATCACAAGATCTAGTCTTTATTAGTCTTTATTGAATCACTATATTTTAAGCGATTCTAATTAGATGAAGTTATTTGATCGAATTAACCCTTGATTTGTTGAATAATATATTGGCCTCTATTTTGGTTCTTGTTGGATAATACTGATTTGATAACCCTCGATCTCTGTGGAACAATCCATAGTTTAGTCTAATCATTATCAGACAAAATTATTTTGATTGGATCGATCGGGATGTTGAACACTACCACTTTGCTGGCCTTGTAAAGATGTAGAAATTTATGATTTTATTCTTAAATATTCATAGTTAAATTTTAATAAAAAAATATATTTTGAATAAGAGGTTTCGAAGGATCATCTCAGGATTGAGTAAATCTATCTGTTTGTTGTTTCTACAAAAATAAATAATGAACCATCTTTTCGAGATTTTTTACTTAAATAATTTTATTTCAAAAAATAACTTAATTAATTATTAATTTATGTGTGATTAGTGAAACTATATTTCAAATTAAATTGTAAACTTAGAATTTGAGATTTTTATGAAAATTATGGTTTATTTTATTTATTACAGAATATACATATGTTGAATGAAATTATGATAGATATGCTACCTTATAAAGGTATTTTGGTATGCATCAAATTTAAACTCTCAACTTAACTAAGTTTTTCTGGATCTTATTAATGGAGGTTATATATTGATTCTTTGGACCCTATCAATGGGAGTCATCTTTTCTGAATCCTGCCAAAGGCGATTGTGTATTTCTAGATTCTATAAGTAGGAGTTATACATTAGCACTCAGATTATCATTATACTCATTGTTTCTGTTCTGACCCCACTACAACATGTAAGAGTAGTCATAGTTTAAGACCCATTGAACTATATATAATTTATTTCAAATTAGATTTATGATTATATATGTCTATGAATATTTGAAAGAATTTGATTTATATAAATTAATATGAAATATATTTTTATATTTATTTATAGTATTTATTTTTGAATATCATATCTTATGATAATATCTAAAATATCTAATTGAGATATTCATTACTCACTGGGCTATTGAGCTTATTACCTTTCATTTCCTTTCAGATTTAGATACTTAATGATGGATGTGGGTATTGATTAGGAGTGAGATTAGATGTGAGATTTGATAGAATCAACATTATTGGATTTAGATCTATTGTTATTATTTTTGATCTTTTTTAGTGGAGATTTATTTTATATAAGACTTTTAAATTTGATTGTTAGTTGGATTGGTTCGTTAATTGAATTTTAATTTTTAGTTATTTAAATTATTTTCACTATGATGTATTGATATCATGTTTGAAATATCTTATATGCTTATAGAGAGAGTTCTCCATGAGTATGCTTGGCTTATAAATCTTGGATTGGGTTCGTAATAGCTTTTGCTTCCTGTCTACTACTACTAGAAATCCCTAGGCCTAAGTTGTGTTTGTAACATCTAATCCACTCATCATATCGAGTCAAACCATGATAGTTGGGCAACTTGGCTTTCTTCTTTGTTGGAACCACCTCTACCCAAGAATTGGCCCAAAAAAAAACATGTGCTAACACATTCATGGATTTAGATTCATAACATTGAAAGAATAAAGAATTCCTCTCCCTCCAAAATGCCCATGGTTTGATGGAACTTGGAGTTCCTTGTACTTTAAACATATATCTTAGAGATCTAAAAATATCTTGGTAGATGTAATGAAATATGCTGAAAACAAGCTATTGCTACCAATAATCGCCTCTATGGATCTACCAAACAATAGGCAAAGGTCAGAGAGTTCACCAGATTGGCTCTAGCCAAGCCCTCCAATGCTTAAGCTAGAGAGGATCATTGATGGTGGAAAGTAAGAAAGGAGAAAATAGATACTATTTCTGATATTAAAGAGTGGTGGTGTGTTCTTCTTCTCTCTTATCATTATTGATGACCTTCCAGGCCTCTTTATAGCTAGGATACTGCATCTTTAGTGAATCGTATCCCAATAAACTACAAGTCATATCATAATAACCTACTGATATAATGCAATAACTTAGGATGTGTCATAACCACCTAGCATGTAATGGAATTATCGGTACCGTGCATGAACTTGTGGTGGAAGTTCTACTTGGACGAGATCGTGAAGCTCAGCTAGGAGACCTCGGCTTTGGAAGTTAGTTGCTTTTAGTCTACTCATCCTATCTTTTAGGTCAGCTCAGAGGATCGAACGAGAATGCTTTGGAAAGTTTCTACAGGCAACCAGGTCACCACAAGGATGATGAGCTGGATAGATCTGATCGTAGCATATCTTCTTGACCATTTATTATTATAACACTGGCTCCCCCTACTTTCGAGTTCAAAGCATCTCTTTGGTTTAAGTAAAAGAACTGCTATGTTAGACTCTGCCACTTTAAAGAGGAAGTGATCATGTTTGATCCAGGCAAAATAGTGGTGCCCCATGGAGGATGAAACCTAATACTTTGCCTCTCGAGGCATTGTTGACTGTCCAGAGTGGTATGGATGCGACACATGTCTACTAATTTGACCAGATGGATGGATCCAAGCCATCCAAAATTCTATAAAAAGAGGAGAATAGCCTCTTGCGAATCCACCACTTTTGTAGGAATCTTAAAGGTCTATTCTATCACTTTGAGAGATTGCTTCTTTCTCCCTATTGTAGGAGAGTGCCTTTATGGATCTTTAGCAGGAGGGAGGTCTTCAACACCACATTAAAATTCTCTAGTTGGCTTTGCAAAGGACCATGCAGAAGGTGGCCAAGGTTAAGGCTAAGCTGGGATCCATTCAGAGCAAGTTAGGGGTCGAGATGGCTCCTAGTCTGAAGGTTGCTAATGTGGAGGCCAAGTTGAGAGCCACTAAGGATAGGGTGGAGGTGGTTGAACTCTAAGCTTTTAGAATTGGGAGGGAACTACAGGTAGCTAGATAGCAAATTGCTAAGGCCAAAAGGAGGACTCTCTAAGTAGTTGAAAAGTATAAATCTTTGGCCAACTTCTAGTGGGAGATGACCAAGTTCTTCCTACAAGGTTACTAAGAGTAATAGAAAGGAACAATGAAGCTTCAACCTGACTTTGTCCACCTCATCCACCTCGTCCCCAATAGGAGTTGTGCTAAGAGAAGTTGAGATTCAATAGGCAAGCACCCTTCATCAGAATGGGGAGACTAGGCCTCCACATTGGTGGTCTCCTTGAGCTTCCATCGCAGGGGCGTGGGATGAGATGGAGGGAGGGTAGCCTTCTAATCATAATGACTTTGTTGGAGTCACCAACCTCATAACATTGGAGTTGAGCCGGTCTCAACTTCCTTTTGTTGTAATGTAGTGGTCTATTGTGGACTTTGACCTACTATGTAATTGAATATTGGTATTAAAATAAAATGATTTTTAAGTGTATCTTTTTTCGTATGTATCTTGGATATTTGCTCTAGGTTGTCTCAAAGGTGCCGACATCGGCCTAGTTAAACTAGAGATATAAGTTTCCAAAATTAGTTGAATGAAGCTAGAAGACTAAGGTATAGTCGCAACCAAGCAAATCCAAGTATTTAAGATTGGCTAAATGCTAAATGCTTTGAGATGAGGCCTTGATACCTCTGAGGGGCTAGCCAAGATGAGGATTAGATTACAAGATCATAATGGGATGAGACTATAGTAAGATAAGCTAAGTTAGAGTGGAGACCAACTGAGATAGCCATAAGTGTTAAAGAGATATCATGATGATGCCTCAAGTAGAATTCCATAATGGCTATAGCACCCATGAAGATAAGCCGAAATGTCCTCTATCTATATTAGATAATAAGATCAAAATTCTATGAGATGCCCCAGGTTAGCAAGAATATCTCCTACCTAAGAAGTATTTGAAGATCGTCTTATTGAAATAGAGCGTAATCTTCCATAGGCCTTTGCACCTTTAATCAGTTAGGTTCTTTTAGACTGCCAGTGCTTGGGCCAAGCATGGTTCCTTATTGAACCTAGTTCGTATTAGGGCTTTTGATTAGTTGGATTCCTTTAGTCGGTGATGCTTAGATGATCGAATCAATGTGCCTTCTTTTATCCTAGCTTGTTGGTACTAGGACTTCTGATTGATTAGGTCCTTCTAATCGACAAAGCTAGGGCAATTGAACCAGGCATGCCTCCTCACATCCAAGCCTAATTTGTACTAGGATATCTAACCTAGGTCTTTTGATCAGTGATGCTCAAATGATCAAACTGAGTATTCCTTCTCCCATTAGAGTCTAGTTTGTATTTGAACTTTTGATCGATTGGGTTTTTCTAGTCGATGACATTTGGATGATTGAACCCAATATGCCTCCTCCCATCTGAGCCTAGTTTGTATTAAGACTTCTAATCGATTAGATTTTTTTGGTCAACAATGCTTGAGTGATTAAACCAGATGTGCCTCCTCCTATTCGAGCATGGTTTGTACTAAAACTTCTTGGAGAAATCTTGGGGTGTCTCCATGGGAGGACCTAAAGTTCTGCTCTCTGAGTTTAGCTTTCTATCCACATAGGCTTATAGAATAGACATCCAATCCAATCTTGGGGTATCTCCACAGGAGCATCTAGAGTTCGATTCTTTGAGTTGAGCTCCCTGATCATGTAAGCACATAGAATGAAGATCCTAGCCGATTCTGAGGCGTTTTGGTAGTACTTAGAGTTCTGTTCTCTAGGTTAGCTCCCTAGCTACATAGGCTCATGGAATGGAGATCTCAGCCAATCTTGTGGTGTCTCCATAGATCCATTATGCCGAGGTAGAAAGCTATAGTAAAGAAGAGCTAAAACACAACTTCATTATCCATTAGTAACAAAGGGTATAATATTCAATTTCATAATTCTTACTATGGTCAACCTTGAGGATATTAGAGTTAGGTTATTTGGCACTCCTCATCTAGTGATCTTGATTTTTTCTACAATTTGGTCTCATCATTCATATCTTCAGGTAATAAGCTTTTTCTTGTCACAACACCTCCATGGTCTAGTGATCACCCCAGCAAGTGGCGTATTATTATCTTACCTATCTGGAGTTTGCTCATTCTACTCTATACTCTCCCATGTATTTACATAGTGATGGAGATATTACCATTAAATGAGGGTTCAATCTCTTGCCTTAATTGGAAGTATTCTATAGTATTGTACCTATAATTTTTGCAAAACCAACAAAATTTATTTGGGTCCCTCTTATTAGCGAGGATTTTCATCTTTCGAGGTTAGCCAAGGTACCCCTAGACCTACACCATAATCTAAACACTTAAAGAATTGAGGGGAGTGATCTAAGAGAATCATTGAACTCAATATGGACTACTTTGGCTCCTATGGATGGATAGGGTTCAAGAGCATGATTCATTCATTACACTGGGAAGCCAAGTTGTAATCCAAAATTTTTAGAGGTTATAATTTGATCATATAATGGTAGATTTTGATGATCTTCTTTTTTAAAAAAAATGGATAGTTTTTTTAGATCTACACCATGATTGTACATTCTTTTGGGGGTTGGCACCCCTAGTAATCAGGCCCAAATTCTTTTATTTAGAGATTAAAATAACAAACCAAAAATTTTTCTTTCAAGAAAGTTTTTGATCAGACATAGCTGCCAATCCAAAAAGAATCCAATAGAAAAATAAAAGGTACGATTAATGTACAAGTCGAGATCTACTTTCTAAAAATTTTTGATCTTTTTTAGATAATTTCTACTAGACACATTTATTTCAGGTTAAAGAGTTCTACTAGAATTAGGAAGATAAATCTGACCAAATTGTGTAAGGGCAGAAGTTCTTCTAGAAGCTACAAAGAAGAATCTGATCCAAATTGAGCAAGGTCAGACATCCCTATTATAAATAAAGGTTTTGTATCTCACTTTTTAATTAATCAAGAAAGAAAAGAAAACTCTAGCCCTACTTTTGAAGTTGTTCTTTTCTACTAGTTTTCTTTTGCAAGATTCAGGTTGAGTGGGTCAAGAAAAATCTTCCTTCTCCTTGATTGGATTAAGGGGTATACCTATCAAACTTTAGAGGTGGGCTCCAATGTTGCATAGTGACCCCTCCTTCTCGGCTATGCTTTCTTCTTGGCTCATCCTTCTGTTCGTGGCTTGAAAATTTTTTGCCATTCCATTCTCCTACCACCTCTTTCTAAGTTAACACAAGCTCTTCGACTCAGATGTGTTTATCCATCTGAGAGAGGAATTTGGACAAATCCTTCATATATCTCTTATCCCATGAAAAGTAGAAGCATAAGATCTTCAGCCCATTCATCATTGAGGCTAGTGTGATGGATTGGTCTTGTGATAATCCGGCCCAATTGGGCCCAAAACCAGCCCACAAAGCCCACCAGAAAAAAAAAAAAAAAACAGAGCAGGGAGGAAGACTCCCGATCGGAGTCTTCCTCTTCCCCGTCTCCGATCAAAAATCGGAGTCCTAGGGCCATTAAAAGACCCTAGGACAAGCTCTATAAGAATCCCCTCTTCTCCTCTAAGTGTAGATCTTTCGGTCACCGTCGATCGCTGGAGTTTTTCTCTGATTTTTCCGTTTGAAGCCGCAGCCCCTCGACCTGTGCTCGCCGCGATTTCACGCCGGTGGGGGTCACCGGAGGTTGTAGTAAGGTCTCCCTCCTCTCCCTCTCTTCTCTCCATTCTTTTTCGTGCCTGTGAGCACGATGGCCGGCGACGAGTGTCGTCGGATTTAGGTGGAAAAGGAAACCCCCTGTCCACGCTGCCTCTTTCCTCTAATTTTTCGGCACCGACGGTCACGCCGATCGCCGGCTCTGGCCTCTCCGAACCCGAGAGAGTCGGCCGTTGCCGCCAGCCACCACTGGGCATGATATGACTGTGATCGACCGATCAAGGCACGGGGACCTCTAGGTCCCCTGTTTCGGCCTAATGAAAGCCCGGGAAGAAGAAGAAAAGAAAAGAAAAGAAAAGAAAAGAAAAAGGAAAAAAAAAAAAAGAAAAAGAAAAAGAAAAGAAAA